>NC_088882.1:3753763-3849004 GCF_032884065.1 Artemia franciscana
ACCAAAGTCATCTTACAAAGTGAATTTATAAACTTGAGGCAAAAAATGATTATGACAATTCTTGATGAAAAAAAGTGAGTAATAATAAATTAAAAATTACTAATTTGTCGATATCTTTGATTATAGTTAAAGATAACGACAAATTAGTGATTACCTCTTGGACCTTAGAAAAAAGAAAGAGGAAAGGATAGAAAAAGGTGCCAAAATCATCCAGCAAAGTAACTTTGTAAACTTGAGGCAAAAAATTATAATAGGTACCGTAATTCTTGATAAAAAAATATAAATTATAATTGCTAATTTTTCGGAATCTTTAATTATAAATAATTATATCGACAAATAAGTAATTACTCTTGAACCTAAGAAAAAGGAAAAAAAACCATAAAAATAGATACCAAGTTACCCAATATATTGCTATCGGCATGGATTTTCCGCTCATGAACCAGAAATATTTGGATAAATGTTTTTAGTTGAAATAAGGATTAACTACAGCGTGTTTAAATTATTCCAAACCTCAATGCAACCAGATTAGGGTCAATAAATTTATTAAATAAACTAAAATACAATAAAATACTCAACGAAGAGTTCATCCGTTTTTTTTTTTTTTTTTTTTTTTTTTTTTTTTTTTTTTTTTTAATGAATGCTTATTTGGTTGTTGAGCACAGTGAATAATAACTTTATGAACCTAATAAATATTGATGAGCCAGGCATGCATGCAGACAGAGAGAACAGAGAAGAGAGGGGAAGGTAAAGGTATCCGTAGTTCTATTACCAATAATAATTTTGGCTTGAAATCTTGAGGGAATAACACCTACAGCAACTACATGAAGGACATAGTAAAATTTTAACATGGAATAGGTAATTATACATTTTATTTGGGGGGGGGGGAAAATAAAAACACAGACAAATAATATTTAAAATATAAAAAATAACCGGGGCTTCTCCCGGGGAACCAAGATTTTTGGAGGAGGGATGGCAAAGCTCCTAAGCGTTCGTTATGGAATAGTTTTAAAATTTGTGCTTAGGATCAAGAACGTATGAAGGGAAGGGTGTCAACTCCTCTTCCCCCAAATCCTAAATTTTCCCAAATTTATGGGTACTTTTTACTCGAATTTCGAATTAATTTCTTGCGTCTTTCATGATTGGGCTAAAATCACAGCCGTTATAATCACAGCCTTGATGTAATACAATGATTTTTAAATAAACAAACGAATAAAATAATGGAGAATTAAACCGACTTTTAATATTATCAATACAAAAAACTGGCCTTTTCAGTTGAAGTTGGAAGCTATTTAAAAAAGAACTAGTCACAATTATTTAAAAATAATGAAGAGTCATCTTCTCAAGACACTGGTTCATAGAAAGGCTAAACAAGAGCTAAGAGTTCACATGGCACTTGTAACGAGGTCGGAAGAGCCAAGAGTTCATATGGTATGAGCTCTAGCAAAATTCTAAGAATCCATAGATTGATTTAGAAGGAAAATCAGAGGTTTAATGCCGGTCGGAATTTAAGATAAGAGCTCTGAGTCACGATGTCCTTCTAAATATCAAAATTCATTAAGCTCCGATCACCCACTCGTAAGTTATAAAAACCTAATTTTTATAATATTTCCTCTTCCTTCAGCCCCCCAGAAGGTCGAATCGGGGAAAACCATTTTTCATAGGACGATGAAAAAACGAATTTTCATCGTCCTAGCACGTCCAGAAGCACCAAACTCGCCAAAGCACTGAACCCCACCACCTAACTCCCCCAAAGAGAGCGTATCCAGTCCGGTTACGTCAATCACGTATCTACGACATTTATAAGCGTTTTCCAAGATTTCCGGTTTCCCCCTCCAATTCCCCCCAATGTCAATAAATCTCATCGGGATTTGAAATAAGAGCTCTGAGACATGAATTCCCTCTAAATATCAAATTTCATTAAGATACGGTCACCCGTTCTTAAGTTAAAAATACCTCAATATTTCTATTTTTTCAAATTAACAACCCCTATCTCCCCCAAAGAGAACAGATCCGTACAAATTATGTCAATCTCGTATCTATAACTTGTGCTTATTCTTCTCATCAAGTTTCATCCCGATCCCTCCACTCCAAGCGTTTTCCAAGATTTTAGGTTCCTCCTCCCCCCACTCCCCCAAATGTCACCAGATCCGGTCGTGATTTAAAATAAGAGCTCTGAGACACGATATCCTTAAAATATCAAATTTCACTAAGATCCGATCACCCGTTCGTAAGTTAAAAATACCTCATTCTTTCTGTTTTTTCCGATTTAACCGTCTCCCCCCCCCCCCCAACCCCAGATGGCCGAATCGGGGAAACGATAATTTCTAATTTAATCTGGTTTGGTTCCTGATACGCCTGCCAAATGTCATCGTCCTAGCTTACCTGGAAGTGCCTAAAATAGCAAAACCGTGACCGAAAGACCAACAGAATCTGCGATTGCTATATGTCACTTGGTGGCTTATTTTTTTTTTTTACATACGCTAAGTCAAATGAATGCAAAAGATCATCCTTAGTTCTATTCTATTCTATTTATTTTCATAAAATAACAATAACGAAAGTAAAACAGTTCAAAATAGGGATGAAACCTTCTTATTGACAGTGAATAGATATAAAATTATTTCACTGGATATTTCGAACACATATACAGTGTTCATCATCAGCAGTAAAACTGATGCAGTCGGTTTCAGCAGTGAGTTTTACTGCTGATGATGAACAAGTATATGTGTTCGAAATATCCAGTGAAATAATTTTATATCTATTCACTGTCAATAAAAAGGTTTCATCCCTATTTTGAACTGTTTTACTTTCGTCATGGAAAGGCGGTGTGGTCTTCGAAGTTATCTACATAAAATAACAATAATAAAAACAATATCCCAAAGGGCTCAATTAGACACTTTCCTTTCGTTTCTTGCGCTTATATACTATCTTTATAAGTTAGCAATTAATATATATGTATGTATGTTTTCGAAAACGGCCCCATATTTTTCGGGAAAATTAGTATTTTGGGTTATTCTCGCATAAAAAAGCAATCTAGATAGGTCAGACGTCTGAGAAAATTTGTCAAGAGCCTTAATTTTTATTTTTGCAAATAAAGTCATGGACTACGTTAGAACATCATATAAGCATTTCTTATGACATGACTAGCATCCCCCCGCGCGCGTAAGTCGTTACGCGCCATATTAGTTACGCGCCATTGTAGTTGTGTCCCTGTGTCCCACCTGTGAATATAGATAGATATATATATGTTTTTAACTACGTAAAACTTGCGAATATACAACATTCTCCGCTGTCCCATTGTCTGTGCATATAAATAGATTGTCAGGTTTACTGACTCTTGTACATGCAACATATAATTGTCCAAGGGAAAAACAATCCGTATTCAGATCTATACCGCATTTTTCTAATGATTGCCCTTGAGCTTTGTTGATGGTGATTGCTAATCGGATATTCCCTATGTCCCCGTCGTCATTTATATATCCCCCCCTGTGCCTCTCCCCGGCGTTCCCGTTGTAGTTGTCCCTGTGTCCCGGTCGTCATTTGTGTCCCGGTGTCCCGGTCGGTAATTTCTCTTTGAGTGTCCCGGTCGTGTCCTGGTCGTCATTTTCTCTTTGAGACGCAGACCTGTTTTCACGTTGTTCTTGTGATTCCTCGGCACGCTTTCTTTTCTTACTTTCTCTATTAGCCGCAAGCCTTTTGGCATTAACTCTTTGAGCAGCTTCCTCGGCTGTTTCTTCTGCCATTGTATGATTTATACTAAAATTTCTCTCTGAATTAACTCTTTGAGCAGTTTCCTCGGCTGTTTCTTCTGCCATTGTAGGATTTATACCGAAATTTCTCTTTGAATCGGCCCCTTATATACTTATAATGACGTCATATACAAAGCCTTATATACTTATAATGACGTCATATGCGGACAAACACACAAACATACAACTTATTTTTATATATATAGAAGATATAAGCATTTTTTTATATGATGCCATGGTTAGCTTAAATAAAATTGTTGAGTTTCAAGTTCAAGTTCTATTTATTTCCATAAAATAATAATAACAAAAACAATATCCCAAAGGGCTCAATGGCGCGTTATTTGGGAAACGATATACAACAAATAAAGAATGATAAAACTTGGCATAAACATACTAAACAACATCTAAATATAAATCTGTAAGGAAAAGAAACCAACTCACCGTATCAATTACTTACACTATCTTTATAAGTGAGCAATAATTGTGTTTTTTTTCTCTCGAAAATATCTCCATATTTTTTCGGGAAAATTGGTATCTTGGGAAATTCTTGCATAAAAAAACGATCTAGATAGGACAGAAGTCTGAAAATATTTCGTTAAGAGCCGTAATTTTGTTTTTTTGCAAATGACTGCACTTTGTTAGTACATCATATAAGCATAACATTTTTTTATATGATGTCATGCATGGCATAAGATTATTGAGTTTCCAACGCATCAATTACTTCTATAGTATGATGTATGTTGGAAGGCCCAAAAACGAAAATTTGCAGTTGCAGTTACTATAAATGCTGATTCTTTGGAGCCAAAACCTGAACTATCAAACGTCATAAGATGTGAAAATCGATATCAGTTGCGACAACACTAATACGGGAAGCTAAAGCAAATGCCATTGCTAGATTTTATGAAGTAATCAAAATTCAAAAACGTGTCAAAAATAAAAAGAAGACCAAAGATACAGGCTGTTAAAAAAAAAAAAAACACGCGGTCAGAAGATATGCAACACCAACCAAGTGAGCGAGCAAAAATTAAAACGAAGAGCAAAGACGAATGCGTTTAGAAGAAAAGCGGCGTCGTGTCAAAAATGAAAATGAAGAGCAAAGACATGCACGGTTAGAAAACATGTGACATAGAGCATGTGAGCGAGTCAAAAACAAAAATGAAGAGCAAATACACACGCGGTTCGAAGAACAGCGGCGGCGTGCCTAAAATGAAAATGAAGAGCAGACACACGCGGTTAGAAGACATGCGATACTAAGCATGCGAGTAAGTCAAAAATGAAATAAAAAGCAAAGACACACGCGGTTAGGAGACATGCGACACCAAACATGTGAGCAAGTCAATGACAATCAACCTGGAAACGAAAATCAAAACGTGTCAAAATTGAAAATGACAGTGAAGATGATTGGGTTTGGGATTTTGACATGGATAAAGTCATCAATGCCTACCATACCTTTGTTAAAAGAAAACCGAAGTTCGGCAATATGTATTTCATAATGAAGAAAGAGAAACCGAGGTAAACTAACTAAACAAATTGAAAATGATAGCGATTATTATTAGGTTTTATATTTTAACACGGATAAGGTCATCAATGCCTACATACCTTTGAAAATCAAAACCTGGATTAGATAAATTGTTGGAAGAAAAAGAAGTTTTTGTCCCAGCACCTGAACAATTAAAAGAAACAAAGGTTCGGCAATATGTCTTTAATAATGACAAAAGGCAAACTGAGGCAACAGAAGAAGCTTTTGGCCGGCCACGTGAACGATTAAGAGAAACAAAGGTTCGGCGTACGTCTTTCACAATGACAAAAGACAAGCCTGGACAGCGAGAATCAAAACGTGTCAGAATTGAAAAAGATAGTGATGATGATTGGATTTGGGATTTTGATATGGATAAGGTCATCAACGCCTATCATACCTTTCTTATAAAAACAAAATTTCAGCAATACGTATTTCATAATGACGAAAGACAAGCCGAGGTAAAACGAACTAAACAAACTGAAAAAGATAGCGATTATTATAAGGTTTTGAATTTTGACATAGATAAGGTCATCAATGCCTACCATACCTTTGTTAAAAAAAAAACAGAAGTTCGGCAATATGTATTTCATAATGAAGAAAGAGAAACCGAGGTAAACTAACTAAAAAAATTGAAAATGATAGCGATTATTATTAGGTTTTATATTTTAACACGGATAAGGTCATCAATGCCTACATACCTTTGAAAATCAAAACCTTGATTAGATAAATTGTTGGAAGAAAAAGAAGTTTTTGTCCCAGCACCTGAACAATTAAAAGAAACAAAGGTTCGGCAATATGTCTTTAATAATGACAAAAGGCAAACTGAGGTAACAGAAGAAGCTTTTGGCCGGCCACGTGAACGATTAAGAGAAACAAAGGTTCGGCGTACGTCTTTCACAATGACAAAAGACAAGCCTGGACAGCGAGAATCAAAACGTGTCAGAATTGAAAAAGATAGTGATGATGATTGGATTTGGGATTTTGATATGGATAAGGTCATCAACGCCTATCATATCTTTCTTATAAAAACAAAATTTCAGCAATACGTATTTCATAATGACGAAAGACAAGCCGAGGTAAAACGAACTAAACAAACTGAAAAAGATAGCGATTATTATAAGGTTTTGAATTTTGACATAGATAAGGTCATCAATGCCTACCATACCTTTGTTAAAAAAAAACAGAAGTTCGGCAATATGTATTTCATAATGAAGAAAGAGAAACCGAGGTAAACTAACTAAAAAAATTGAAAATGATAGCGATTATTATTAGGTTTTATATTTTAACACGGATAAGGTCATCAATGCCTACATACCTTTGAAAATCAAAATCTGGATTAGATAAATTGTTGGAAGAAAAAGAAGTTTTTGTCCCAGCACCTGAACAATTGAAAGAAACAAAGGTTCGGCAATATGTCTTTAATAATGACAAAAGGCAAACTGAGGCAACAAAAGAAGCTTTTGGCCAGCCACGTGAACGATTAAGAGAAACAAAGGTTCGGCGTACGTCTTTCACAATGACAAAAGACAAGCCTGGACAGCGAGAATCAAAACGTGTCAGAATTGAAAATGATAGTGATGATGATTGGATTTTGATATGGATAAGGTCATCAACGCCTATCATACCTTTCTTATAAAAACAAAAGTTCGGCAATATGTATTTCATAATGACGAAAGACAAGCCGAGGTAAAACGAACTAAACAAACTGAAAATGATAGCGATTATTATAAGGTTTTGAATTTTGACATAGATAAGGTCATCAATACCTACAATACCTTTGTTAAAAAAAACAGAAGTTCGGCAATATGTATTTCATAATGAAGAAAGAGAAACCGAGGTAAACTAACTAAACAAATTGAAAATGATAGCGATTATTATTAGGTTTTATATTTTAACACGGATAAGGTCATCAATGCCTACATACCTTTGAAAATCAAAACCTGGACTAGATAAATTGTTGGAAGAAAAAGAAGTTTTTGTCCCAGCACCTGAACAATTAAAAGAAACAAAGGTTCGGCAATATGTCTTTAATAATGACAAAAGGCAAACTGAGGCAACAGAAGAAGCTTTTGGCCGGCCACGTGAACGATTAAGAGAAACAAAGGTTCGGCGTACGTCTTTCACAATGACAAAAGACAAGCCTGGACAGCGAGAATCAAAACGTGTCAGAATTGAAAATGATAGTGATGATGATTGGATTTTGATATGGATAAGGTCATCAACGCCTATCATACCTTTCTTATAAAAACAAAAGTTCGGCAATATGTATTTCATAATGACGAAAGACAAGCCGAGGTAAAACGAACTAAACAAACTGAAAATGATAGCGATTATTATAAGGTTTTGAATTTTGACATAGATAAGGTCATCAATGCCTACCATACCTTTGTTAAAAAAAAACAGAAGTTCGGCAATATGTATTTCATAATGAAGAAAGAGAAACCGAGGTAAACTAACTAAACAAATTGAAAATGATAGCGATTATTATTAGGTTTTATATTTTAACACGGATAAGGTTATCAATGCCTACATATCTTTGAAAATCAAAATCTGGATTAGATAAAGTTGGAAGAAAAAGAAGTTTTTGTCCCAGCACCTGAAAAATTGAAAGAAACAAATGTTCGGCAATATGTCTTTAATAATGACAAAAGGCAAACTGAGGCAACAGAAGAAGCTTTTGGCCGGCCACGTGAACGATTAAGAGAAACAAAGGTTCGGCGTACGTCTTTCACAATGACAAAAGACAAGCCTGGACAGCGAGAATCAAAACGTGTCAGAATTGAAAATGATAGTGATGATGATTGGATTTGGGATTTTGATGTGGATAAGGTCATCAACGCCTATCATACCTTTCTTATAAAAACAAAAGTTCAGCAATACGTATTTCATAATGACGAAAGACAAGCCGAGGTAAAACGAACTAAACAAACTGAAAATGATAGCGATTATTATAAGGTTTTGAATTTTGACATAGATAAGGTCATCAATGCCAACCATACCTTTGAAAATCAAAAACCTGGACTAGATTAAACGTATATATATATATATATATATATATATATATATATATATATATATATATATATATATATGACAAAAGACAAGCCGAGGCAAAAGTTAAAGGTCTAATAAAAATACGTAATTTTACAAAGACACTGTTTCTAATTTAAAAGTCCATGCGGAAGTCATGACATCAAGAAAAGGCTCAAATTGTCGCAAAATAGGACGCAATAAAATTGGCATCATCTCCTGATTCCCATGCCTGGATATGTGTATGGTGATCCACCTTCCTAGTGGAATATTAAACAAATTGGTAGATTTTTTTAGCTGTGTAAACAAAAAGAAGAGAAAGGAATAACCTCTACGGCATACATACTTGTTGTGACGGGGTCTTTAGCGCTGATATGAGTTTACCAATGATTGGTTTAATTTTCTTATCCGATTTGTCTAAATGGCGAGCCAAACCACCCATTAGAATGACAACTGATTGGCGAACTTTATCGAACTGGCTTGACTTTGGTGCCTCATCAAGGAATTTTTCGAAAACAGGTAGTAGATCACTGACTGTATCCTGAAAAAAAAATTCATCGGTCAAACTGAAATTGGTCATCAATCATGCTCGGTCAAACTCAAACTAAAATTGATCTAAAAACAAACTAAAGAAAAGAAGGTCAAGAATGGTGTTTTTTTAAGGCAAGTAAAAAATACTCTGTGAACAAAAAGAATATTTCGTGACGACAACCGCCTCACTCCCTCAGCGCTATAGGAGAAATTTGGAGCAAAACATGTTAAATATTCTGAAAAAAATGTGAACGATACTCAGAGAAAAAATGAAAAAAAAAACGAAATGCCAACAGAAAAAAAAACAAATAAAAGTCTACACTGTAGGAATAGAAAACAAGTAAAACAAAATAAACAAGTAAAAACTTGTAAAAAAAAACAAGTAAAAAATTCTGTCTTTTTCTGTGATACGTGCCCCCATCAGGTCCAAAAGAGCAATTGCAGAAGAAGCACTGATAAAAATTGGACAACATGAGGCGTAGTTTTTTGAGGTAGCTAATTCCTTTCTCTTATCTGGCAAGTGAAATTTTTGTAAAGATTCAGTCAATTATTTAGTACCGAACGAGCAGTTAATTCATTTTTATTGGTTATTAATTGGTTAAATCATTTATAAATTCTGGTAGTTTTTATTGTTCTTAATCTTTTTTACTTTCATCTATAATCTTTTTTTATGAAAATTTTCCGCAATTCAGTGCATTAGATCTTTGAGGATTGATCCGTCATTTGAGAGGATAGAGCCAAGGTATGTAAATTCCTCAACAATCTCAGCTGGTTTGCCACCAACCATTAGGACTGGCGGGGGACGCGGTGAGTTACGGGGTTTAACGAAAATCATTTTCGTTTTCTGCCAATTAATCGACAGCCCTATCTTTAAGGCTTCATCAATAAGGATCTGTAGGGCTTCTGTGAGCTTAGACGGTGAATCGGAGACAAGAGCAAGGTCGTCGGCACAGTCAGCGTCTGAAAGCACCCTATCGCCGTGATGCAACCCAAACGGGAGGCGGTTTATGGTCCGGGCCATAATGTAGTAAATGACACAATTAAATAGCTCTGGAGCAGCAGCACAGCCCTGACGGACTCCAGTATTGGTTTCGGAAAATGGGCTGCGTCTGCCAATGACTTGCAAGCAGCTCTCAGTCCCTTCGTAGAGCCGCTCGAAAAGGTTGCAAAACTTAGCTGGTAGTACCGTTTTCAGTATGAGCCAGAGTGATTGCCGGTCGACAGAATCGAAAGCAGCCTTGAAATTCACAAAGGCAACATATACTTTTTGTTTTGTTACACACGAATAATTAAAACATAATTTGCACATTATTTTTTTTTTTGGGGGGGGGGGCTAAATGGTTTTCTCATAGTTTTGACCGGACGATTTTGATTAAAAAAAGGTAAGGGAGGAGGCCTAGTTGCACTCCAGTTTTTGGCTACTTAAAAAGGCAACTAGAACTTTTTATTTTTTACAAAAGTTCTTATTAGTCATAAATATACGTAACTTACAAATTAAGTTACGTAACGAAATTCTATATTTGTATATTTTTATTACGTATATGAGGGGGTTCTCCTCCTCGTCAATACCTCGCTCTTTACACTAAAGCTTCAACTTGGTCCCATTTCTTTAAGAATGATCCCTGAATCACAAACGCCGTAGAGCAAATAGTTGAAATTACTAAAAATAATTTAGCGCAAAGAGTGAGGTATTGTGGAGGAGACGAACCCCCTTATATACATAATAATTTCTGTTCGTTTTAGGTTCTAGTGCTGCTCCATACTTCCACCAGAAAAAAAACTTTTTTTTATTTATTTTTCATTGTTCTTTTAAATAATGGTAGAAAATCCTGCGGCCCCTTCAAGGAAATTTTCTTCCCTCATGACAAATTCTTCCATGGAACAATCCCCCCACGTTACCTCCTCCCCCGACCCCCCTTTAACATGAAAAAGTCCCCCCTGAAATCGTCTTTACACGTCTCAGTAACCATTACTTTATGCAAACAATGGTCAAAGTTTGTAACTTGCAGCCCCTCCCCCGGGGACTGTGGGGGAGCCATTCGTCCCCAAAAACATAATTATTAGGTTTTTCGACCATGCTTAATAAAATGGCTATCTCAAAATTTTGATACAGTAACTTTGGGAAAAAATTAGCGTGGGAGGGGGCCTAGGTGCCCTCCAATTTTTTGGTCACTTAAAAAGGGCACTAGAACTTTTCGTTTCCGTTAGAATGAGCCCTCTCACGATATTCTAGGACCACTGGGTCAATATGATCACCCCTGGAGAAAGAAAAAAAAAATAAACATAAAATAAATAAACAAAAAATACAGAATTCCACATTTTGTAGATAGGAGCTTAAACTTCTAAATTAGGGTTCTCTGATACGCTGAGTCTCATGGTGTGATTTTCGTTAAGATTCTTTGACTCTTAGGGGGTGTTTTCCCCTATTTTCTAAAATAGGCCAATTTTTTCAGGCAACTTTTAATGGGTAAAAATAAACTTGATGAAACTTATATATTTAGAATCAGCGTAAAAATGCGATTCTTTTGATGTAACTATTGGTATCGAAATTCCATTTTTTTTTTTTTAGAGTTTCTGTTACTATTGAGCCGGGTCGCTCCTTACTACAGTTCGTTACCACGAACTGTTTGATTACCCCTTCAAAGGAAAACTACACCTTCTTGAGGTGTTTGATGTCATATACTTTTAGTTTGTTTTTTAATGTTCTTCGTCCAAGTTTTTTTTTTTTTTTTTTTTTTTTTTTTTTTTTTTTTTAGTTTGACTCCCACTAAAGTCGACACTCCTTAACTGTATATGCAAAATTGAAGTCCGGACTGTTCCTTATTTTTTAAGACCTCTGTGGTTGTATAAGTTCTCCTGTAACCAATTAAAAAAAAGAAAAGAGAAGAAGAAAAAACAATATCTTCAATGTCCTTGGTACTCTAAGAAAACTAAAATCAGTAGCTTAAAGAGTAGAAACAAATACAATGGATAAAATCAAAATATTATAGACTACTAAAAAGGTAAGAATAAAAGGGTAAAAATATTAAGAAAGTAAAATAGTGTGTCATAAAAAGGTCGAAAGTATAATATAATAGGGAAGTAAAAGGGTAATATAAAAGTAAAATATAAAATGTAGGAATATAGTTGGCATGGTAAGCAGGGTTGCCAACTTGCATACTTTTCGTGTGAAATGCACTCTTGTTTTCATCGCACTATTTCAAACCATGGACCGGATTTGCACTCTTTTTGCCCATTATTATGCACTCTTTTATGAAAGGATGATAAAAAAAATGTTAAGCGAAATAAAAAAAGGTACTTGACTTGACTACAGTGGTCAGCTTTAGTTCACGACTAGCTGCTTGGACCTCTTATATTCCTTTGGAAACATTTGGATAAAATGGAGACACAAATTTAATTAAACATTTGATGCAGTCAACTTATAGTTCAGTTAAAGATCCAAGTAATCAAAATAAACATCAGCAAATTTCCAGCAGAGGAAGCTAAAAAGTAATATAATCATTATCTAGCCCATTATTTTGAGGTTCATTTAAGTAGGGAGTCCTCCTAACTTAATTTTAAATAAATTTGAAAATTTTTAAGCTGATATGGTTATTGATCAAAGGATATCTGATAATTATTTGTAAATGGCGTAAGAGTAGTCAGAACCGTGAAAGGGGCTGCGCACGCGCAAATTTTTTGACTTGCACTCTTTTCTAACAGCTTGCAATCTATTTTGGCTTTGATTTGCACTCTTTTTTTGGCGTCGGTAGTAAGCAACACTAATGGAAGGACCACAAACTGTTCCAAAAAAAGTTTAAGAACGGAATTTAGTAATATAGAAGGTACAAATATAAATCCTGGTTTTAAAAGTGTTTTTTTTTGTACTACATTCCTTCAAAAAAATTGTCCCCCTCAATACCAAAATTTAACAAACCAACCTAAATTTTTCCCTCTCCTTTGTTACTTATAGCATTTCCTTCGTTTCACCCTCTTTGTGTTATTATTAATTGGTTAATTCATTTATAAATTCTGCTAGTTTTTATTGTTCTTAATCTTTTTTACTTTCATCTATAATCTTTTTTTTATGAAAATTTTATCTTTTTTTTCACTGTAACAATTCAAATAACCAGGTTTCGTTTTCACTGTTCTTCACACTTAAAAAAAGCGAATTATCTACAAAAATATCAGAGGCAACGCTATAGCGTTGCCTATGGTAAAGGCCATAGGGCTCCAATGTCGTATCATTTTTCTTTTTTTTTCAGAGGCACTTCATAAGGATGGGGTAGTCGCATAAACTTCAGAGGGGGCTTATCTGATTGGAAATCGGAACTTCTAGTCTCCTTTTTAAGAGTCAAAACTGATCGGAGGGCAATTAGCCCTCCTCCCCCACGCAATTTTTTCCCAAATGCATCCGATAAAAATTTTGAGATAGCCATTTTGCTAAAAATAGTTCAAAGATCATATAACAAACCCCAGCGTCGACACAACCCCCCAAGGTCCGAGGTTAGGCGTTGTAAGTTATGCTATGTGGTCCCTTCCATATGGTTCTTATGGAAGGGATGCTCGCAAAAAAAACTTCAGAGAGGGCTCATTTGACTGGAAATTGAAAGTTCTAGTTCACTTTTTAAGAGACAAAAGAGATGGAAGGGCAATTAGTCTCTCCCCTCCAAGCCCTTTTTCCTCAAGCCCTTTCAGACCTCATTTGATTGGAAATTGAAAGTTTTAGTTCAGTTTTTGAGAGTCAAAAGAGATTAGAGGGCAACTAGCCCCCCCCCCCACGCCTTTTTCCCCAAACCCATTCGATAAGAATTTTAAGATAGCCATTTTGTTAAAAATAGTTAAAAAGTTCAGATAAAAACTACGGTGTAGATACAATCCCCCAGGGCCCGAAAGCAGGAGTTTTTGAGAGCAAAAAGAGATTAGAGGGCAACTAGTCCCCCCCCACCCTTTTCCCTAAAACCCATCCGATACAAATTTGAAGATAGCTATTTTTTTAAAAATGGTTCAAAAATTAGAAAACAAAACTCCGGTGTCAACACAACCCCCTAGGACCGGGGGGGGGGGACAGGCCTTGTAAGTTATTTCCTAGGGGCGTATATGGTTCTTATGAAAAGGATACTCGTATAAACTTCAAAGAGGGCTCATTTGATTGGAAACTGAAAGTTCTAATTCACTTTTTAAGAGTCAAAAGAGATCCGAGGGCAACTACCCCCCCCCAGGCCATTTTTCCCCAACCCACCCTATAGAAATTTTGAGATAGCAATTTTGTTAAAAATAGTTCAAAGGTCAGATAAGAAAAACCCCTGAGTCAACTCAAACCTCCAGAGCCCGGGAGCAGGCGTTGTAAGTTATGCTCTGGGGGCATATATGGTTTTTATGGAAGGGATGCTCGCATAAACTTCGCAGAGGGCTCATTTGATAGGAAATTGAAAGTTCTAATTCCCTTTTTAAGAGTCAAAAGAGACCAGAGGGCAACTAGCCCCCTCTCTTCACGCCCTATTTTCCTCCTTCTTCCACTTGAAAAGTCTAAAACCTACTTTGTCATTGGCGCTTTACTGAAAACTATATGGATCTTGAACAGTCTTGAAAAGTACAGATAAAATCAAACTGAATGTTTGATACATAATGCCATTAATTGTTGAAAGATCATCAGTTCAAGATTTTATTTCATGGTAATTTTATTTTCATTTTTAATGCTACAATAACTGCAACAGGAAATATTTGTAATATAATTCGTTTTCAGTTAAGCACCAATGACGCAGTAGGCTTTAGACTTTTACAGTTAAGGAAGGGGGTAGCATCCAAACTCTTGTTTGTAGTGAAACTACATTTGTCTAGAAAAGTCTTAGAAAGAACTAATAAAATTAAACTAAATATTTGAAATATAATGATATAAACTGCTGAAAGCTCGTCAGTTAAAAACTTGATTTTACTGTAATTTCTATGTTTATTTTCAATGTTGTAATAAGTACAAAAGAAAATATTTGTATTATAATCCGTTTTCAGTAAAGCGCCAATGACGCAGTAGTTTTAGACTTTTACACTGAAAGAAGGAGACAAGACCCAAACTCTTTTTTGTAGAGATTTTTGTTCGTTTCAAGCTGGATTTGCATTAAAAAAAAAAAAATTCTTTATCTATGGCCATCTGTGAATTTAATAAAGCAAATCTGCTGGCTTTACAACTATAATTAAATCGTTACTAATACACACATTTTTTATGTAAAAAGCTGTTTGAAATTCTTATGTTTTTTCGCAAATTTATTCTTTTTACAGTTAATTATGGCTCATACTGTTTGATTTTGCTTATGGCTAATACAAACTAGTTTATAAACCCTATTTTCTCTTATATTAGTCTTCTATATATCATGAAAATTCCCCCATCTCCCCAGAAAAAACGCAAAAAAGCTTTAAACAGCCCTATGTCACAAGAAAACTCCAAGAACTATTGACGACTGAATAATTTTGGAATGTGTGATTCCAGATCAAGCAATTGAAGAGTTATACCTGTCCAGGATTGTCATCCGTATATTTTTCCTACCCATTAGATACTTTTTGAACCTTGGAGACACAGGAAAATTCTAAGTGAGAAATGAATGCTTAATTTTATTGCCGAAACGGTTGTAACAGTCTTTCATTACTGCGGTTTTCCTACTAAGCTGCAGAAATATACTATGCAAAATCATTTTTCCAAAATCGATTAAAAGGGGGACTTTTGTTGTTGTTTTTTTTTTATTTTTTAAATGAAAATACCAAAAAAGACATTTTTTTTTGTTTTTTTTAAATCTTGGGGGAGGGGCAATTGCTCCTACCCTCAATTGACACACCTGGAACCAGATGAGAAAAAAAAACGACCGAGGCAATAGGAAGGATTCAGGAAATTCTTTCAATAATAATATTAATTATCATAAGCTGTACATAATGATAATAACAATATAAAAACAAATTTGGCAATAAAAAAAAAACAGTAAGCTATGAAAAAGCATCTAGAAACTCCATTTTATTTCAATTCGTAAAAACTAAATACTCTGGAACTTATTCAGAATAATAATTTATATTATTGTTTAGTTTTTCTGATGAGCTGAATGAGCTGAATTGGGCTGAATACGCTATTCAGTGAAAGTTAAAAACGAAATACAACCTTTCCATGAATGTCAATCAAAGCAACTGAAGCAGCAAGCATATTCTTTCTGACCACCTCATTCCTGTCCAAAAGGCCTCCAGGTACAAAGAAATTAGCCAATCGGATTACGTCGTCCTGGTCAAGCAGTGGAGCGAGTTTACTAAGTGTCACAGCAATCCCTGAACGTGGCTCCCAGAAATCAATAGCTTCTTCAACCACCCTTCCAAGCTGGTCGAGTACAGGAGGTTTCATCTTTAAATAAGGAACTTTCATTGGAAATATATGTGGAATTAAATAAGGAATTAAATAAGAAATTAGAAATAAACGTGGCTCCCAGAAATCAATAGCTTCTTCAACGCCCTTCCAAGCTGGTAGAGCATAGGACGTTTCATCTTTAAGTAAGGAACTTTCATTAGAAATATATGTGGAATTAAATAAGAAACTAAAGACTAAATAAAGAATTAGAAATATGCGTGTCTCCCAGAAATCAATTGCTTCTTAAACCACCCTTCCAAGCTGGTAGAGTATAGGAGGTTTCATTTTTAAATAAGGAACTTTCATTAGAAATATACGAGGAATTAAATAAGAAATTCGAAATATACGTGGCTCTCAAAAATCATAAAATTCTTCAACCACCCCTCCAAGCTAAATTAAATAAGGGATTCAATAAGGAATTAAATAAGGAATTAGAAATAAACATGGCTCCCAGAAATCAATATTCTTCAACCACCCTTCCAAGCTACATTAAATAAGGGATTCAATAAGGATTTAGAAACACGCGTGGCTCCCAAAAATCAAAAGCTTCTTCAACCGCCCTTCCAAGCTGGTAGAGCATAGGACGTTTCTTCTTTAAATAACGAACTTTCATTAGAAATATATGTAGAAATAAATCTGGAACTAAATACGGAGTTAAATAAGGAATTAAAAATATGCGTGGCTCCCAGAAACCAGCTTCTTCAGCCACCCTTCCAAGCTGATAGAGTATAGGAGGTTTCATCTTTAAATAAGGAGCTTCCATTAGAAATATACGAGGAATTAAATAAGGAATAAGAAATATACGTGGCTCCAAAAAATCAAAAGTTTCTTCAACCACCCTTCCAAGCTAAATTAAATAAGGGATTCAATAAGGATTTAGAAATGCACGTGGCTCCCAAAGTCAAAAGCTTTTTCAACTACCCTTCCAAGCTAAATTAAATAAGGGATTCAATAAGGAATTAGAAATACACGTGGCTCCCAGAAATCAATAGCTTCTTCAACCACCCTTCCAAGTTAAAGTAAATAAGGGATTCAAAAAGGAATTAGATAAGGAACTAGAAATACACGTGGCTCCCAGAAATCAATAGCTTCTTCAACCACCCTTCCAAGCTAAATTAAATAAGGGATTCAATAAGAAATTAAATAAGGAATAAGAAATATACGTGGCTCCCAAAAATCAATAGCTTCTTCAACCACCCTTCCAAGCTAAATTAAATAAGGGATTCAATAAGAAATTAAATAAGGAATTAGAAATACACGTGGCTCCCAGAAATCAATAGCTTCTTCAACCACCCTTCCAAGCTACATTAAATAAGGGATTCAATAAGGATTTAGAAATACACGTGGCTCCCAAAGTCAAAAGCTTTTTCAACTACCCTTCCAAGCTAAATTAAATAAGGGATTCAATAAGGAATTAGAAATACACGTGGCTCCCAGAAATCAATAGCTTCTTCAACCACCCTTCCAAGTTAAAGTAAATAAGGGATTCAAAAAGGAATTAGATAAGGAACTAGAAATACACGTGGCTCCCAGAAATCAATAGCTTCTTCAACCACCCTTCCAAGATAAATTAAATAAGGGATTCAATAAGAAATTAAATAAGGAATTATAAATACACATGGCTCCCAGAAATCAATAGCTTCTTCAACCACCCTTCCAAGCTAAATTAAATAAGGGATTCAATAAAGAATTAAATAAGGAATTAGAAATACACGTGGCTCCCAGAAATCAATAGCTTCTTCAACCACCCTTCCAAGTTGAAGTAAATAAGGGATTCAATAAGGAATTAAATAAGAAATTAGGAATACACGTGGCTCCCAGAAATCAATAGCTTCTTCAACCACCCTTCCAAGCTAAATTAAATAAGGGATTTAATAAGAAAATAAACCAAGAATTAGAAATACACGTGGCTCCCAGAAATCAATAGTTTCTTCAACCACCCTTCCAAGCTGGTCGAGTACAGGAGGTTTCATCTTAAAATAAGGAACTTTCATTAGAAATATATATGTAATTAAATAAGTAATTAGAAATATAAGCTTCCACAAAGAACACGTATATACAAATTATGTTCAAATAATTAAAACTCATCCAGTAGTTTAGAATTATTCGCGACATGCTATATAAAGGGTAGTTCATTAGTATAAATTTTTTCAACCACCCTTCCAAACTGGTTAAGTAAAGGAGGTTCCATGAATAATTTCTAAGACCGTCTTTAAATGAGGTTTTATTTGTATATAAGGAGTTTTCATAAAACATATATACATATACTACTACTAATAACTCACTGCAGCACCAAGCCGCCTGAGGCCAACACAGCTACGCACGCTCCTCCTCCAACCTAATCTATTCAAGGCCTCCCTCTTTACACCCTCCCAGGATGTTCCCATTTCCTTTAAATCTTTATTTATGACATCCTCTCAACCCAGACAAGGACGACCTGCTTTTCGTGTAGCCCCAGACGGTTGGCGAAAAAGGACATTCTTTGGCAATCTGTCATCCTTCATCCGCAGAACCTGGTCTAGCCATCTCAACCTTTCTTTCATTATAGCCCTAGAAAGCGGGATTGAACCACATTTTTCGTACAACCTACTGTTTGAAATACGGTCAGTCAGCCGGGTACCCAGAACAATCCCTAGGCAATTTCTCTGGAAAACATCTAGTAAATTTTCATCTGATTTTTGGAGCGCCCATGCTTCAGAGCCATATACATATGCATACAACTATAACTTAACCAATAGCTTAGAATAATTCGCGACATGCTATATAAAGAGTAGGTCATTACTATGAATTTTTCGACCATCCTTTCAAACTGGTTAAATAAAGAAGGTTTCGTGAATTATTTCTTACACCATCTTTAAATGAGGTTTCACCTTTAAATTAGGAGTTTTCGTAAAACATATATACATATAACTATAACTCATCCAGTAGCTTAGAACAATTCGTGACATTCTAGTTTATTAGTGTGAATTTGTCGACCGCCCTTCCAAAAGGGTTAAGTAACTGAGGTTTCAATCATAGTTTCTTAGACAATTTTTAAATAAAATATATATCCACTAGAATCTCTATTATAGGTAAAATCTATAATAAAGACACTAAAAATTTCAATTGAATTCAATTTGATTTATCTTCTCTTATAAACTATGTATACAAGGACTAAATACGTAAATACGTGAAATACATTAGATAACAAATATACGTATAAAATACGTTATATACTAAACATGGGTGTTTCCAGGATTTCTGTTCGGGGGGAAGAGGGGTGAGCTTACGAAAAAATTGAAAACACATCAAAAATTTGTTTAAATGTATTTTGTTTACATTTTTATTAGTCAGAAAAAATTTGGGGAGTCGAACCCGGTAACACTCCCCCCCCCCTCTGGATATAGCCTTGATACTAAATATGTAAAAATTACTGTAAGCTTTTCTGCATATATCTGCAACAGCATTTCAATAACGTCTTTCAGGGGGGTTTCACTGATCTGTAAAGCAGCAGCCATTGCGTCAGCCCCAGCGCTTCTAATTGGTTCAACGGGATGAGTCACATCATTAAGCAGCCAATGAGAAAGCTCTTTTCGAACGGACAACTTTGCCTCTTTCCATAATTGGTCGGCGGTTCCACGGATTGTGGCTTCTTGGTCATGCTTGGCCACCCAGAATCGACGTAAAATCCGCGATTGAAGACTTTCTGATATCTTATTACTCTTTAGAACTGGCAATAGCTTAACAAGTCCCTGTTAAAAAAAAAGTAAATTAACATATGGTTTACACTTAAATTCTAATTAATAATAATTTATAAATTAAATTATAAATACCATCCAGGAGATTTTAGCACTAAAATGGATTAAATTAAACAGCTGGAGGCACTTGCCCCTCCCCTTTCCACAAAATATCGAGACATCCATGATTTATCCCACAGTGTCTTATGTTTTCACGATTCCCGACAAAGGAGGTAATTCAATGCATTTTTATGATTAAGTTAATTATAATAATTAGACCTATATTAATCCTGGACGGGGGAGGGGGGTCAAAAATACAGAAAAATCCTATTAAAAACTAAGCTCAGGCCATTAGTCAAATTTTCAATTACGTCCTCTTATATAGTAAATCTGGGGGGCGCCTAGCCCTTTCAGAAATATCGAGATGTTCACGATTTGTCCCAGATTTTATTGTTAATTGACCTTTTTTATCATGGACGGGGGGGGGGGGGGCACAGAAAAAGTCCTTTCTAAGCTTAAGCTGAGGTCAATTATTCACTCATCTTCTTAAATAGTAAATTTTGGGAATACGCCCACAGAGAAAAATGACAATAACATTAGCTACTAGCTGTTGGGGTGGCGCTTCGCGCCACCCCAACACCTAGTTGGTGGGGCGCTTCGCGCCCCCCAAGCCCCCCGCGCGCGTAAGTCGTTACACGCCATATTAGTTACGCGCCATTGTAGTTGTGTCCCTGTGTCCCACCTGTGAATAGATATATATATATATATATATATATATATATATATATATATATATATATATATATATATATATATATATATATATATATATATATATATATATATATATATGCTGCATATAAATAGATTGTCAGGTTTACTGACTCTTGAACATGCAACATAT
Source organism: Artemia franciscana (assembly GCF_032884065.1). NCBI lineage: Eukaryota > Metazoa > Arthropoda > Branchiopoda > Anostraca > Artemiidae > Artemia > Artemia franciscana. Next base: position 3,774,567 of record NC_088882.1, read on the forward strand.
AATTGTCCATGGGAAAAACAATCCGTATTCAGATCTATACCTCATTATTCTAATGATGTGTCCCTGTGTCCCGGTCGTCATTTATATTCCCTGTGTCCCGGTCATCATTTGTGTCCCGGTGTCCCAGTTTGTAATTTCTCTTTGAGTGTCCCGGTCGTCATTTATATTCCCTGTGTCCCGGTGTCCTGGTCGTCATTTGTGTCCCGGTGTCCCGGTCTGTAATTTCTATTCGAACAACCCCTGTGTCCCGGTCGTCATTTATATATCGCGCCTGTGCCCCCGGCGTCCCCGTTGTAGTTGTGTCCCTGTGTCCCGGTCTTCATTTATATTCCCTGTGTCCCGGTCGTGATTTGTGTCCGGGTGTCCCAGTCTGTAATTTCTCTTTGAGGTTCCCGGTCGTCATTTATATTCCCTGTGTCCCGGTCGTCATTTGTGTCCCGGTATGTAATTTCATCAGTTGACAAACATGACGTCAGTCGACAAACAACTTCATGACGCATACATCTCAATCCTTATAATGACGTCAGTCGACAAACATGACGTCAGTTGACACACAAACATGACGTCACTCGACACACACACAGACACCTTATTTTTATATATATAGATGACGACAAAAGAAATTTTAGAGGCAACAACGCCCACAGAGAAAAATGACAATAACATTAGCTCTAATGACAAAAGAAATATTAGAGGCAACAACGTTCACAGAGAAAAACGACAAAGACGTTATCTAGAGATGACAACGCCCACAGAGAAAAATGACAATAATGTTACCTACGAAGGTTCTTGGGCTCCTGATGAATCATCCCTTATTCTAAAGCTTCAAGCAATGACTGAGAAGATACTCAATTGGTTTGACATAAATGTACTAGCTTTAAATGTAAAAAATCGTATATTCTTATTTTTCTCGTAAAGGTGTGAGCTGCTCCACAATTACTGAGCTTCCTACACCAAGAGGCTCCATAAGTCACCCCCCGGATCGATATGTGTGATTCCTGGGAGTTGTTTTGGATGAAAATTTATCGTTTAAGAAGTATGTTCAAATAATAAGAGTGAAAATGTCCCGTGGACTTGGAATCATCCGAAAATTAAAGCGTTTATTTCCTTTTCCTACACTCCCTACACTCATTTACCCTTATATATGTTACTGTTCGTCTGTGTGGATGTCTACATTTCCTTCGGTACTTGCTCCTATTCACCATCTTCATGAGTAAGTGGCAAGAGTTCTCCAGTCGACTACACACACTCCTGTTGACCTCCTTAAGATTAAAGATATTTATGATATATCTCTCTTCGTTGGCATATCAATACTTCCAGGGAGATCTCCCATGTTGTTTTTCGGGACTCCTTAAACTAGTCGAGGAAGTAAATTTGTGCAGGGTTCGAATCTGGAAGGATGTGATGATTCCGGCTACTCCCTCGGCACACTTCGATATGGCCGTGGGTGTGGGGCGTCCTGGGAACTTGGCTCCTGCTGAGATCCGGCAGTCACAATCACTTGGCTCCTTTAAGAGACAGATGAAGTTTCTTCTTTTTTTCTTGGGGGGGGGGGTTGTTTTGTTGATGTTGGATCCTAAATGACGCAAAGAATTTTAAATTGACTTTTATTGTCGGGTGATATGAGAGTCGCTGTTTTGTGGGAACTGTCGGTGAGTTGATTTCTTTTCCTTATAGATTTATATTTAGACGCTGTTTACTATAGTTATGCCATGTTTTATCATTCTTTATTTATTCTATGTAGTTGTTATATTTATTTTATTGCTTTTGTTATAGTTATTTTATGGAAATAAATGGAACTTGAACTTGAAGGAAAAAGCAATATCAGAAACGATAACACACACAGAGAAAAATGACAATAACGTTACCTATGACGACAAAAGCATCGTTATAGACTACAATGCACACACAAAAATGACAATAGCGTCACCTGTGACGACAAAAGCAAGATGAGAGACGACAACACCCACAGAGACAACTATGACATTGAAAAAGTTTCTTGTAATGATAACTTCGTCAACAAAGAGAACGATGCAACGAACAACAAGAGCTAAGAGCTCATATGGCACTTGTGACGAGGCGAGAAGAGCTAAGAGCCAAGAGATCATATGGTATGAGCTCTAACAAAATTCTATGAATCAATAGATTGATTTAAAAAGGAAAATAAGAGGCTTAATGCCGGTCAGGATTTAAAATAAGAGCTCTGAGTCACGATGTCCTTCTAAATATCAAAATTCATTAATTTCCGATCACCCACTCGTAAGTTATAAATACCTATTTTTTCTAATTTTTCCTCTCCCTTTAGCCCCCCAGATGGTCGAATCTGGGAAAACGACTTTATCAAGTCAAATTGTGCAGCTCCCTGACACGCCTACCAATTTTCATCGTCATAGCACGTCCAGAAGCACCAAACTCGCCAAATCACTGAACCCCTCCCCCAAACTCCTCCAAAGAGAGCGAATCAAGTACGATTCTGTCAATCACGTATCAAGGACATTTGTTTATTCTATCCACCAAGCTTCATCCCGATTCCTCCACTCCAAGTGCTTTTCCAAGATTTTCCCACTCCAACTCCCCTAATGTCAAAAGATCTGGTCGGGATTTGAAATAAGAGCTCTGAGACATGAATTCCTTCTAAAAATCATCTATTCGATCATCTATTCGTAAGATAAAAATACCCCAATTTTCACGTTTTCCAAGAATTCCGGTTTCCCCCTCCAACTCCCCCGAATGTCACAGGATCTGGTCACCCTTTCGTAAGTTACAAATACCTCAATTTTCAAAATTACCCCCCCAATTCCACCAAAGAGAGCAGATCCGGTCCGGTTATGTCAGTCACGTATCTTAGACAGGTTTCTATTCTTCCCATCCAGTTTCATCCTGATCTCACCGTTTTAAGTATTTTCTAAGATTTCAGGTCCCCACAACTGCCCCCCCCCCAATTACGCTTGATCCGGTTGAGATTTAAAATAAGAGATCTGAGTTACGAGGTCCTTCTAAATATGAAGTTTCATGAAGATCCGATCACTCCTTCGTAAGTTAAAAATACGTAATTTTTTCTTATTTTTCAGAATTAACCCCCCCCCCAATAGAGCGGATCCGTTCCAATTATGTAAATCACGTATGTAAGACTTCTGCTTATTTTTCCCATCAAGTTTCATCCCGATCCCTCCAATCTAAGCGTTTTCTATGATTTTAGGTTCCCCCACCCCAACCCCCAATGTCACCAGATCCGGTCAGGATTTAAAATAAGAGCTTTGAGACACGATATCCTTCTAAATATCAAATTTCATTGAGATCCGATCACCCGTTCGTAAGTTAAAAATACCTCATTTTTTCTAATTTTTCAGAATTAACCCCTCCCCCAACTACCCAGAGCGGATCCGTTCCGGTTATGCCAATCATGTATATAGGACTTGTGCTTATTTTCCCACCAAGTTTCATCCCGATCCCTCCACTCTAAGTGTTTTCCAAGTTTTAGGTTTCCCCCTCCCAACTCCCCCCCAATATCACCAGATCCGGTCGGGATTTAAAATAAGAGCTCTGAGCCATGATATCCTTCTTAATATCAAATTTCATTGATATCCGATCACCCGTTCTTAAGTTAAAAAAACCTCATTTTTTCTAATTTTTCAGAATTACCCCCCCCCCCCCCCCCAACTACCCCAAAGAGAGCGGATCCGTTCCGATTATGTCAATCATGTATCAGGGACTTGTGCTTATTTTCCCATCAAGTTTCATTCCAATCCCTCCACTCTAAGTGTTTTCCAAGATTTTAGGTTTCCCCCCTCCAACTCCCCCCATTGTCATCAGATCCGGTCGGGATTTAAAATAAGAGCTCTGAGACACAATATCATTCCAAACCTTAAATTTCATTAAGATCCCATCACCCGCTCATAAGTTAAAAATACTTCATTTTTTATATTTTTCCGAATTAACCGGCCCCCCACTCCCCCCCCCCCCAGATGGTCAAATCGAGAAAACGAATATTTCTAATTTAATCTGGTCCGGTCCTTTATACGCTTGCCAAATTTCATCGTCCTTTCTTACCTGGAAGTGCCTAAAGTAGCAAAACCGGGACCGACAGACAGACGGACAGAATTTGCGATTGCTATATGTCACTTGGTTAAAACCAAGTACCATAAAAAAACAAACAAAAAAGTTTTGAGGACGTTACAATAGCAAGTATGACAACAAGTTGCTGATGACAACACCGACGACAAAGTAGGCCATAACATTGATAATTATTTTTATGATGACAACGTCAACAACTAAGAAAACAAGCGTCTTCATTAAGATAGTCGTAATCATCAATACCGGAGATTTTTATACAAAAGAGCATTGACAAGGTGAAACAAATATTTCTAGTATATACAATTGACACTATTTTATTTAGGTTTTTACATTTTTAATTTTAGGTTTCATTGATTTCGTTTTAGCTCGTTTTCTTAAACCTGGTTGGCGGAAACTTTCAAACCTAACAAGCCGGAGTGACGAATGATATCCAATTAATTCAGCTGATTGCCCACCTTTTAGAAGTTTGAGTTTCTTAGGTAATCGGTTAACAAACCCGTCTTAACCGGCCATTAAAGCAATTACGCAATTACCACCCGCTAACCTTTTCTCCTGTATTATCCTCTTTTCTGCTTTTCCCCATTTCTGCTTTGAGAAATAGGACAGTGTATGGTTATAGCTGATGAATTACTATCCTTCGCTATCCCTATCCCTTCAGCTGAGAGCAATTCTTCAGCTGAGAGGATACCATGGGTCGTCACATTGGGGTTTACAGGCCTTTACCTCCAGGTATAATTTCCGCTCGTTTAAATTCACTTTACCCTACCCCTGCTCCGATAGGATTGCCAGACTTGACAGTCCTAGATTGGAAATAAGTGAGCTAGTGTTGCTTATTTGCCCAACACTGAGGATACAGGTACCATCAAACAAGTCCAAACCCTACAGCCCGTAATTGAATTTCCGTAGCTGAGGTGAGCTTGAATACCATTTCATCATTACAAATACAATATATAAATAAGATGCCACACAACCTTGAGGTTTGACAAAACAGTCGCCTTAGGTCAACACAGTTTCGTACGGTCCTCCTTCATCCCGATCTAATCAAATTACCCTCCCTTAAATTTCCCATTTCCCTTAAATCTTCCCTTACGACATTTTCCCACCCTATTCAAGGACGACTTGTTTTTTCTTTGGTTATATACTTGCTATATATAAAAAAAAAAATAAAAAAAAAAAAAAAAAAAAAAAAAAAAAAAAAAAAAAAAAAAATAAATAAATAAATAAATAAAGAACCAAGATACACAATAATTCCGAATTTCGGATGTTTAAGGCGAATTCTTTATGCACATCGAAAAAAAAGAACAAACAAATCTCAGTAAATAACACAAACATTTAAATATTTCTCGCCCCGTTTTATATAATATAAGATTACACTCCTCCTTTTTTTCTTAACTTTTTAAAGTTTCCATAAATAATAAAGAACAAACTATTTTCTGAAAAAAGCCATTTTTCAAAGAAATGAAAAGATCCATATTAAAACCTAAAACGAGCAGAAATGAGGTCGCAAAATAATCTAAACTTAAAACGAACAGAAGTTACTATCAACGAATTAAATAGACCCAAACCGAACAGAAATTTAAATGAATAATGCCATCAAACATAAATACATCAGATACTGCTATGGACGAGTCCTAAAATCAATAAAAACTAAAATAAACAATCAATACAAACTTAAAATGAAGAAAAATTACCCGAAACAAGAGCAGGGATACAGCCCCTTTAACTGTCTAAGGTCTTCTTCTTTTATTTTTTAGTGTTTTAAGGTTTGGTTCTTTATCTTTGTTTTTTATTCTGCGCTTAGGACGGTCGAGCGGAGGTCTCGACCGAAATATCTGTATATTTTTTCTTCTTTTTTCCTCTTTCTCCTTTGGTTCTTTATCTTTATTTTTTTTATTCTGCATTTAGGGCGGTCGAGCGGAGGTCTCGACCGAAATATCTGTAAATTTTTCTTCGTTTTTCACTCGCTGTTTCATCCTCGTTTTCTCTTCTTTACGAATTTCTCTTCTTTACGAATGTTACCCACAGTTGGAATTAGGTCCGGTTCACACAAACAGGAAGGTGCTATCATCAAAAACCCTTAAGGTTAGAAAGCAATAGTGTTTAGATGAATTAATTATTAATAAATCCTTTGACCGTTACCTGGAAAGGGTCTTCTTCTTTTAGTTTTAGTGTTTTAATGTCTGGTTCTTTATCTTTATTTTTTATTCTGCACTTAGGACAGTCGAGTGGAGGTTCTATCTAGATTTCAACCCACAGTTGAAATCTAGGTCTGGTTCATTCAAACAGGAAAGTGCTATCATCAAAAATACTTAAGGTTAGAAAGTAAAAACTGTTTAGACGAATTAATTTTTAATAACTCTTTTCACCGTTACCTGGAAAGGGTCTTCTTTTTTAGTTATAGTGTTTGTTTTTTTATTTGTATGTTTTATTCTGCATTCAAGACGGTGGAGCAGAAGTCTCAACTGAAATATTTGCATATATAGAAGAATATTTCTCTTCCATTTTTCACTGTCTTTATTATCCTCGTACTCTCTTCTTTATGAATTTGTCCTTCGTTTTGTCTAAAGGTCAAAGCCTCATTTACGTCACTCGGTTATTTTGAACAAAATGGCTATTCAAAATTTTGATCGACGCTAGGAGGGTCCAAGCAAATAGAAACAGCAGGAGAGGTCGATAAAAAAAACACCTTGCGTCACACATATCAACGAAACTTGTTCAACATTCACACGACAATACAACCTCAATGGGAAGATATTTTAGCAGCAGCGCAAATATATCTTTTTGATTCCTTCGTGGATGCCCTGGGTGCCTCTGGCGATACAAGGATCTAAGACAGAGTAAGGGTCTTGGAGGGTTATGGAGAAACCAGGGTAATGGAGAGCATGAGAGGGAGGACCGATTGTACTCCAATCGATTTCGATTCTTAAAAATGGCATTAAAACTTTCAATTTCCAATAGGCTGCCCCCATCGGCTGCTCCCATCCCAAATTTTCGACTGCCCCTTCCTTGAAACAAGACAGGGAGGGAAAAAAGCAAATAAGGAAAAATAATGCATTAAAGGCACATGACTCAATACTAGGTCGACAATATAAGGTAAATGGTTCAATACTTGGATATTGTGCTTGGTTACTGAGCCGTATTCATGGGGGGAGGGGGTGGTGTGTACTGGATCACATAATTCGCTGACCACCAAAGAAGTGCAAAAATATTTGAAAAATTTAGGCTCTTGTCCCCGATCTTGGGGACTATTAGGTTCTTATTTTAAAGAACTTAATAAATCGAAATAAAACACTTTTTGCTCCCTGGACCAATTATCCAGGGACGCAACGAAAACTTAATCTATAATATAATTAATAATGCATAGATAATAAATAGCATTCCACCTTGGCTCAACATGTCTATGACATCCCACATCGCTTCATTTTGTTTGATAGCACCTCCCTTATTGCCCCTCTTAAAGGTCTCGTACAACTTTTCGTGGAGACTACAGTTGGAATAAAAAAGCACATTTCCCCAAAAGCCGCCCTCAATAGAGACACTCGAGAAACTTTTCTAAGCCTATTTATGATGAACTAATTAATTCCGATCGCCTTTATATCCGTCCACAAAATTTTAGTTCGCAATCTATTAGAGTATCTCATATTTCCCTACCTGGCAAGCGACTTGCCTTTAGAAATGCTTTAGATAAAATGAAATTATGAAATGCCATTTTAATATTGTATTGGCCTGTGGACTTTTTTTTTCTTTTTTGTTCTACATTGAGGACGGTTGAGCGGAGGTTTCAACCGAAATATTTGCATAGATTTCTCTCCTGTTTTTAACTGGCTGTTATTGGCCTCGTTTCTCTCTTCTTTGCGATTTTTGTTTGTTAATAAATAATTAATTATATCATCGAACTAATTGCACTATTTAAAATTTTCAATAATTAAAGTTTTCAAGTATTTTGTATACAAAATTTTAGTAAAGCATATTGACTCGATAAAAGACGAAAATGACTTAATTACAAATGACTTAAGACATGACTTACACAAATGACTTAAGACGTGATGAACAAGATAAATACCCGTATTCCAGCGTCACGAACGGCGACAGTTTCTGACTCTAAAGCACTTAATAGGACGTTGACTTCATCCTCGCCAGCGATACTTTTCTCAACGTTTTGTTCCCTCACACTTAACGAACAGACGTCTAAGAACGCTACAGATGCAGATTGTTGCATTCTCCCCTTCTGCTTTTCTAAAAATATATTTTTAATTATCATTTTTTTCTTGGTCTTTTGGTGCGTTGTTTTTTTCTAGGCCCCCAACGAGTTCAGCTCCTTAGGCCAAACAGCCTTTAGCAGTGGTTAAAAAAAACTGTCTAGTAGGAATTAAACATGAATATATTTCTTTATATATATATATATATATATATATATATATATATATATATATATATATATATATATATATATATATATATATATATATATATATATATATATATATATATATATATATATATATATATATATATATAATAAGTTACTAATAAATAATAAAGTTTAATATATAAAAAATAGATTAAAAATAATTTTTAGTAATAAGAACATATTATAATTATAATTTAGTTTTAGAATAAAAATGATTTATTAATTAACAAAAAACAAATAAACAGATGAAATATATATGTAATAAAAATCTAAATAAAAGAAATTTTTGAATTTATGTTAAAATAAAAAAAAAATATATGACATAAAATAAATATAGATATAAAATTTTATACTTTATATAATTTTGTTTAGTATGTATATTTACAATTTAAACATATAAAAAATGGGTAAAAATAAAATATAAACAAATCAACTTACGCTTATAATATGAAATTTATATTGTATTTATAAATCTAAAATATTTATAAATAAATAAGATTTATTGATATATAAATATAAATAATAAATCAATATTTCCTACATATTTATAAAAAAATTTTATACATTTAAATATATGACATAAAGATAAATTTATTTATATATCTAGCATGAATATGAATGAAATACTAGTAGCGACAGAATAAGCCTGACATGAACCGAAATGATTCTAGTATGAATGAAAAGAAACAAAAAAAAAAAAACAGCTAGGACTGATGATTGAAACAATATTTTTGCTGAATGATTTATTTTGCTTTTTAGCTAACTTAAATAGAGCTATAGCAAACGCAGATAAAGAGATTAGAAAATTCCCATGTCATAGTGCCATAATTATGGTTGAGTATCCTTTGGATTAATTAATACGAAGTACCAGAATAAGGGTCACTGCCTCGCTTTGCGTTTGATTTCAATTCGGACCTCTGATGGCATCTTCAAGAAAATCGAATACACTTCGAGCTGTGTCTAGCATTCCTTTGGTAGGCCTATCCTTATTTCTACACTTCAAATGCATGTCCATGGGGGAGGTAGAGAAAACGAATTACAAAAAAAGTTTTTTGAAGACCCTTATTCTGATGTACCACCTTACCATTCCATATTCTACAATAAAAGATTCATAATTGCAGCCTAGTATTAACACATGAATTTTCCCGTATGACGTTAGATGACAGTTTAATTTCTTAAAAAGTAGTTCGCTGGTGTTCTATGTCCTGTTATTTGCCTTGTGGTTAGGCATAGAGCCCATTACCCATTACGGCATAAAACCTTTCCCACTAAAATAATTTATGACTTATGACACTAACACAACTTATTACATTACATCGTAATGTAACGTTATTTTACGGAACAGATTTTAATCATAGCCTAGGTAGCGCTAAGTGGGCTTGAGCTCTAATTAAAATTTTATGCTACGCAAGCTTATGTTACGTTACGAAGAAGTAAAAAAAAAAAAAAAAAAAACAGCAAGAAGACTGAATTCAAGATTGATAAGTGATTAGAAAAAGAATTTAAATTAGACAAATTAGTTCTTCCTAGAAAGCATCCCACGATCAGTGGTTGAATCCACATCTCAATTCAATATGTTTAATTTTTGAATAGTTTCTAACAATAAATGTGATGAGTTTAGACAATAATTATGAATATATTACAGATTTTCACGTTTTATAAGTTGTCCGTAACGTTGATATCTTGTCCGTAACGTAAGCAGTGCTAATTAAAGTTAGTGGTGATTATGTGCTAATTAAGCTCTTATTAAAATTTTATGTTACTTAAACTAATGCTTATGCCATGGAAAAGGCAATAAAGCCGCAACAACGTTGAATTTCTGTATGAGCAATTAAAAAAATTAATTAAATTAATAAAAAAATTTCTGTAAAACCTTTCACGCTTGAATAAAATTTAAATCCCCATCTCCATTCCACATTTATAGTTTTTGAATAATTTGCCTATCAAGACTGGGAGGATTTTAGACGAAGATTAAGACGGTCTTGTTGATTTCCACGTTAGCCTAGTCTGAAAGGAATTTAAGTTCCTCAAACCGATGTAGAGAAAAGGTACAAGCATATTTTAAAGAGTGCCTTTTTAAAATCCCCTACTTAAGCAAACTAAAAATTACGATTTGCTTGAGTTTCTTGGAGAAAAATTGAAAAAATTAGTACGTTCTTGGTCAATGAGTTTAACATTATTTTGACAAGCCGTTAAATCAAATTGAAGAAAAGAGTGACATACAGAAAATTCAGTGCATTCATATGGGGCGGGGGTATGTATGTTTGGATATATGGGGTGAGGTTAAAGTTAATTTTTAATAGAAAACAATGCTATATATGGATTCAGGATAAAATTCTGATTCTAGAGATATGTTTATTTCTTGGCAATCTCATTAGTAAGGTAATCAGAAAATTTGTCGGGTTTTTAATAGATAAACAGGGCAATTATTAATAATTAATAATTACAAAAAATACCATGTAATTATTAAGGGAGCTTTGGTTTAGACATAGCCCATTGCGGAAAAGAATTCAGATATATAGGGAACTACGTTAAAAAAAGAGAGTTCCTGAGATAACCCTCATTTGGTAAAACTAAGAACAATTAACGCTTCCTTTTTTTTTCGACAGTATTTTGGAAGAGAAATTTGGCGAAAATGGACATTGTCTAATGTTAAAAAAAAATATACAAATTCCCTTTAAGCATGAATAAAATTTTAAGAGATGAAATAAATTTCCAATTGGAAACGACGTCGCGGCCGACAGAAGAAACGATGTTCCGACAATTTATCCGAGTTCCTATCGATGGTAAACTTCAGACCGAGCGAAGTGCAAATCCGTGCAATGAACCTTAGGGGATGGAGGAGGCAGACGTCACTCTCTACGCCGAGCAGCACCCGGTAGGAGACACAAGTAAATAAAACCAAGAAATAAAATGATAATTATCACTGCCAAAAAAACAGAAAACATACCAATAATCCAAATAAGCGTATCCATGAGTGGCCCAAGGGCTAAATGTTTGACCTCCTCACAGTCACTCAATTTGGCAGTCATTAACTGAATGAACTTAATACCGCCCTCTAAAATCTGGTCAACGCTGATAAATTTCTTAAATGCAGCGAAGAGGAATTGAAGATTGTAGACAAAGAACTGTGCCTCTTGGAAAAGAAGGTATGGCTTATCACTCATACTTTCAACCAATAGGAAGATGACACGTAAAGTTGCTTTTTGAAGCAGCTCTCCCTCCCAGGCGGGATCCAAATCGCATTGAGGCTCATTGAGACGTAATGTCAACTTACCAACGCTTAAGCCTAAAAATAAAAATAAATGAAAATACAATTGACACCAAGAATAAAAATTAGATGAAGTCTAAATAGGCATAATTATCCAAACAGAATCCAATCTCACGGGAATCTTGATATGGGAAAATCAGCATACCAAAAAAAAGGGGGGGGGCTAATAAAAAGATGAAAATTTCATTTGAAAATTTGAATATTAAGGAAATTTATAAAAGGACGAATTTTATTTGATTATTTGAATAAGAAGGGCCCAGATATTCAAGACGATTTGGAATTTCTGGTGGCAGGGTTAGGCCCCGAGGTCTCACCTTCTGTGTATATTCCTGCCTTTATGCAAAATCTCCAATTCTCCAGTTAAACAGCTCAACCGGATTCTGAGAAAACAACTTCCATTAAATGTAACAAGCCTTTCAGACTTTCTAAGAGCCTCATAAAACTACAGAGTTTATATTTATATAGGGTCTTTAGCTTAAATTTATAAACTATATTTATGCTTAGTTTTTTAGTTTTAGTTTAGTTTATGCTTAGTTTTAGTTTTAGTATTTATATACTTTTTAATTTATATTTATAAATTATATTTATAGTTAGTTTTATATTTATAAACTATAGAGTTTATAACATTTTTGGAGACTCTTTTGGAGGCGTAAAATCAGTTTACTAACACTAAAAGTAAAAACTAAAATGAATAAATAAGCCAAAATACAATATAACCAAAAGCAAACTCATCAAACAAAAGCTAACTTTAGAGCAAAAAGTAAAGTAATCAGCCTCAAGACTAGTAAAACTAAAAAATAAATTTTAGTAACAAACTACTGCTACTACTAGCGACTCACTGCTGCACCATGCCACCTGAGCTCAACATACTTATCCTCCATCCCAACCTATTCAAAGCCTCCCTCCTTACATCCTCCCAGGATGTTCGCATTTCCCTTAAATCTTTCCTTTCATCCTCCCACCCCATGCGGAGATGACCTGCTTTTCGTTTGGCCATAGACGGATGACCAACAAGAACGATCTTTGGCAATTTATCCTCCCTCGTCCGCAGAGAGTGGCCTAACCATCTCAACCATTCTCTCATTATAGCCCTAGAAAGTGGTATTAAACCACACCTTTCGTACAGCTGACTGTTTTAGATACGGCCAGTCATTCGGTTACCCAAAAAAATATGAAGTCAATTTCTCTGGAAAACATCTAGCAAATCCTCCTCCGTTTTTCGGAGCGCCCACGCTTCAGAGCCATATTTGTACACTGTCATCACTATAGCTTCCAAGAAACTAGTCTTGGTTCGCACACTTATACTTATCTTCCTAACTTTTTTCAACTGTGGAAAAAATACCCACATCCCTTGGCTATTTAATTGATTTTTAATGAATTTAATTTAATGAATTTAATTGAAATTTAATGAATTTAAGTGACTTTTAATGTCTTCACTAAGATACGCGCGAAAAATTCGTGCTTTCTTTTCTCTTTTCTTGTCTTTTTCACTAATTTAAGAATCATTTCTTTGCTAAATTTTTTTCTTTTATTTAAAAGGGTTGGTCAATTTGGCTTTCAATCTTTTCGTCGGTGTCAATTCATGATAATATAGGGGGGCAAGGGGGGGGTATATTCTTAAAATCTGGAGAAGGGGGACAAATTTATCGTGTTTTTTAAATTTTATCGGTGAAAATACAAAAAAAAGATTTTAAAAAATGAAAATACTACCACAAAAGCATTTTTCAAATCTGCTGGGGGAAGGCAATCAAGAAGTAAAAGATCTCGCCTTTTCCCTTCAAACTGATGCCCCTGAATCCTTTGTAAATGATCGATTTGTTAGTATTGAAGGCCCAAAGCACTCTTACTTATCTACGTTTGTTACGTTATCTATATTTTGATATATATATTTTATCTATATTTATTTATCTATATTTGTTATCTATATGCTATCTATACTTTGTTATCTATATTTGTTTATCTATATTTGTTTATCTATTTTTGTTATCTATACGTTGTCTATATTTTGTTATTTATTTTTGTTATATTTGTTATGCGATACAGCCGAAACTTTTACGTCATTTTTCTCTTTTTCGTCCTTAGACGTTTTTTTCGGTGGAAAAAGAAATTTTTTCCAGACAGAGACTTGTTCCCATGGGTTGGGCGATTGTCTAATCTATAGATATTATGGTAATAAATTAAAGATCTTCAAATGTATCAATAGGTAATAGCATCTTCACTAAAATGAAAATCATTTTGATTTAGACGGACACGATGACAAAGAACAACAAATAACAACCCAAAACAAAGAACAATACAAAGACAAAGAACCACACAGGGGTGATATTTTGATGCACATTAGTAATCAGTTTCCCCGTAAAAAAGGTGTTTTTTTAGTCCCTGTGTCTGGGATAACACATAACATACTCGCATTATATTCGGACATGTAAAGCGTCCGTAAAGCGTAAAGTAAATCGGACGCGTAAAGCGTAAGTAAATCGGACGCATTTTATAATACGAACCAAATTTTAATAAATGAAAAAGTGACAAATCTGCTAACCCTTTTCTCTCGTCCTTTGACTGCATTGTTTGTATATAAGCAGCTGAGAATGGGAAATGCACTTGGGTAAAGTAAATCGGACGAATCTTATAATACGAACCAAATTTTAATGAATGAAAAAGTGACAAACCGGATAACCCTTTTTTCTCGTTCTTTGACCGCATTGTTCACATAAAAGCAGCATGAGAATGGGGCATGCACTTGTAACAAATAACAACCCCAAATAACAATAACAACCTTGTAACAATAACAACCCCAAATAAAAAGGAAGAACAACAAATAACAACCCAGAACAAAGAACAACACAAAGACAAAGAACCACACAGGGGTGATATTTCGATGCTCATTAGTAATCTGTTTCCCCATAAAAGGAACTTTTTTAGTTCCTATGTCTGGGATAGCCTCACACGCCCCTCCTGCCCGCTATTTATTTATTTACTTATCCTTGTTACTTCTCTTTTATGAGTTTTTTTTGTTTGTCTTTTGCCGCGTTAAATTTTTGAATCATTACTGTGATGAGATGTTGATGTTTTTTCTATGTTTTTGCATTGTCCCAGTCTTACGAGCTCTGCTCTGTGTTGGGGCATAATATTGTTTTTGTTTTTTTTAAGTTGAATAAAGAAAAAAATGGAAGTTGAAGTTTCCAGTTTTGTTGACAAGCATTTACGCAAGAGTATTCACACATGACATACTCGCATTTTCACTCAACAATTCATATTATTCTGAGAAGGATCAACACGAGAGCCTACGTCTTATAGTGTAGTTTTTGTACTCTAAAATAGCGATGGACACCACACTGCCTTTCCATAACAAACAAATACAAAGTAGAAACAATAGGGAAAATCTTTTCAAAACAGTGGAAATCAATTCTGTGAATATTTCGGCCCTATGTCCAAGGGCCGTCTTCAGCACAATACGAGAAAGAGAAAAAAAAGAGCCCTGGTTGAACTTCGTTGAAGTAAGGATGCTAGAGCTGATTTTTTTTTAAAGTTTTTCAAAAAACATTATTATTTTTACTTCTCACATTTTAATGTAAGTTTATTTATATGTACATATATTTTTTTCTCTTTCTCGTATTGTGCTGAAGACGGCCCTTGGACATAGGGCCGAAATATTCACAGAATTCATTTGCACTGTCTTGAAAAGATTTTCCCTATTGTTTCTACTTTGTATTTGTTTGTTTTTTGTACTCTCTTCCTTTTTACACTGGAAGGGGGAGGGGAGGACAACAGTGTTTCAGTATATTATTTTTCTCCGTTATTACCGCATACCTTAAACTTGTTTCTTGACCAGAATGTGTTCTCATGATTGGTCATTTCACCTTGTGACAACACAATGGGCGGAGTTATGATAATGACCAAAGTTAATACTTGTTATCTATCTATATATATAAAAATAAGTTGTCTGTCTGTGGATGGATGGATGGATGTGTCAGGTGACGTCACCTGAAAAAACTGGATTAGGTGACGTCAAAACTGAAAAAACTAAAAAAAGGCAAAAACTACAAAAAAAACTAAAAACTAATAAAAAAAATAAAAAAGCTAAAAAACTAAAAAAACTATAAAGGTAAAAACCAATAAAAAACTAAAAAAAAACTGAAAAAACTAAAAAAAGGCAAAAACTACAAAAAAAAACTAAAAACTAATAAAAAAAGTAAAAAAGCTAAAAAACTAAAAAAACTAAAAAAACTAAAAAAAGGTAAAAAACTAAAAAAAATAAAAAATAAAAAAAAACTAAAAAAAGGAAAAAACTGAAAAATAAGCTAAAATAAAGGTAAAAACCAATAAAAAACTAAAAAAAAAGGAAACAACTAATAAATGACGACACTCAAAGAGAAAGCGACCAGGACAAAAGGAATGTTAAAAAAGCTAAAAAACTAAAAAAACTAAAAAAAGGTAAAAAACTAAAAAAAACTAAAAACTAAAAAAAAACTAAAAAAGGTAAAAACTAAAAGAACTAAAAAAGAAAAAAATAAATGACGACACTCAAAGAGAAAGCGACCAGGACAAAAGGAATGTTCGATTAGCAATCAACAAAGCACCGGGACACAGGGAGTATAAATGACGACCAGGACACAAGTAAAAAAAAAAATTAACAAAACTAAAAAGAAGGTAAAAACTACAAAAAAACTAAAAAGAAAAAAACTAAAAACTAAAAAAAAACTAAAAAAGGTAAAAACTAAAAGAACTAAAAAAGAAAAAAATAAATGACGACACTCAAAGAGAAAGCGACCAGGACAAAAGGAATGTTCGATTAGCAATCAACAAAGCACCGGGACACAGGGAGTATAAATGACGACCAGGACACAAGTAAAAAAAAAAATTAACAAAACTAAAAAGAAGGTAAAAACTACAAAAAAACTAAAAAGAAAAAAAAATAAAAACTAATAAAAAAACTAAAAAATCTAAAAATCTAAATAAACTAAAAAAGAAAAAAAAAGGAAAAAAATAAAGGAGAAAAACAAAACTAAAAAACGAATGTATATACAGACCGGTACACCGGGATACAAATGACGACCGGGACACAGGGAACATAAATAACGACCGGGACACAGGGACACAACTACAACGGGGACACCGGGGGAAACAGGGGGATATAAATGACGACCGGGACAAAAAAAATAAAAAGAAATAAAAACTAAAAACTAATAAAAAAAACTAAAAAATCTAAAAATCTAAATAAGCTAAAAAAGAAAAAAAAAGGAAAAAAATAAAGGAGAAAAACAAAACTAAAAAACGAATGTATATACAGACCGGGACACCGGGATACAAATGATGACCGGGACCCGGGACACAGGGAATATAAATGACGACCGGGACACAGGGACACAACTACAACGGGGACACCGGGGGAAACAGGGGGATAACCTGACAATCTATTTATATGCAAAGACAATGGGACAGCAAAGAATGTTGTATATTCGCAAGTTTTACGTAGTTAAAACCATATATATATATATATATATCTATATTCACAGGTGGGACATAGGGACACAACTACAATGGCGCGTAACTATTATGGCGCGTAACGACTTACGCGCGCGGGGGGGCTTGGGGGGGAAAATAAAAAAGCTAAAAAACTAAAAAAACTATAAAGGTAAAAACCAATAAAAAACTAAAAAAAAACTGAAAAAACTAAAAAAAGGCAAAAACTACAAAAAAAAACTAAAAACTAATAAAAAAAGTAAAAAAGCTAAAAAACTAAAAAAACTAAAAAAACTAAAAAAAGGTAAAAAACTAAAAAAAATAAAAAATAAAAAAAAACTAAAAAAAGGAAAAAACTGAAAAATAAGCTAAAATAAAGGTAAAAACCAATAAAAAACTAAAAAAAAAGGAAACAACTAATAAATGACGACACTCAAAGAGAAAGCGACCAGGACAAAAGGAATGTTAAAAAAGCTAAAAAACTAAAAAAACTAAAAAAAGGTAAAAAACTAAAAAAAACTAAAAACTAAAAAAAAACTAAAAAAGGTAAAAACTAAAAGAACTAAAAAAGAAAAAAATAAATGACGACACTCAAAGAGAAAGCGACCAGGACAAAAGGAATGTTCGATTAGCAATCAACAAAGCACCGGGACACAGGGAGTATAAATGACGACCAGGACACAAGTAAAAAAAAAAAATTAACAAAACTAAAAAGAAGGTAAAAACTACAAAAAAACTAAAAAGAAAAAAACTAAAAACTAAAAAAAAACTAAAAAAGGTAAAAACTAAAAGAACTAAAAAAGAAAAAAATAAATGACGACACTCAAAGAGAAAGCGACCAGGACAAAAGGAATGTTCGATTAGCAATCAACAAAGCACCGGGACACAGGGAGTATAAATGACGACCAGGACACAAGTAAAAAAAAAAATTAACAAAACTAAAAAGAAGGTAAAAACTACAAAAAAACTAAAAAGAAAAAAAAATAAAAACTAATAAAAAAACTAAAAAATCTAAAAATCTAAATAAACTAAAAAAGAAAAAAAAAGGAAAAAAATAAAGGAGAAAAACAAAACTAAAAAACGAATGTATATACAGACCGGTACACCGGGATACAAATGACGACCGGGACACAGGGAACATAAATAACGACCGGGACACAGGGACACAACTACAACGGGGACACCGGGGGAAACAGGGGGATATAAATGACGACCGGGACAAAAAAAATAAAAAGAAATAAAAACTAAAAACTAATAAAAAAAACTAAAAAATCTAAAAATCTAAATAAGCTAAAAAAGAAAAAAAAAGGAAAAAAATAAAGGAGAAAAACAAAACTAAAAAACGAATGTATATACAGACCGGGACACCGGGATACAAATGATGACCGGGACCCGGGACACAGGGAATATAAATGACGACCGGGACACAGGGACACAACTACAACGGGGACACCGGGGGAAACAGGGGGATAACCTGACAATCTATTTATATGCAAAGACAATGGGACAGCAAAGAATGTTGTATATTCGCAAGTTTTACGTAGTTAAAACCATATATATATATATATATATCTATATTCACAGGTGGGACATAGGGACACAACTACAATGGCGCGTAACTATTATGGCGCGTAACGACTTACGCGCGCGGGGGGGCTTGGGGGGGGCGCGAAGCGCCCCCACCAACTAGGTGTTGGGGTGGCGCGAAGCGCCACCCCAACAGCTAGTAGTGTTATAAATACTAGTTAAAAAATCAAGTTGTTAAATTATGACAAATAACAAGGACCAAGTTATAATTTATTATAGGGGGCGGATCATAAGGTGGCTGAGCTTATTTTTACCTATTTAGGGGCCACGACAATAAACAGGTAGAAAGATGAAGGGGCAGTCTATGAATAAACACGGAACTACCTCATGAGATTGTATGGCTATTAAGCCTTGCAGAAGTATGGTTTAATATAATATAAAGATACAGAATATAAAGATAAAGATAATATAAAGATAAAGATACAATATAATATAAAGAATACATAATATAAAGATTTCATGAAAAAGAACCACTAGTGTCTACGAAGCAACAACAGTGAATCAAACCTGCCTGTCAGTAGGGATTTTTTTAAAATCCTTATTAGGATTTTTTTTAGATGGCAAGTTATACTAGTAACAAATCGAAAATGTATTATAACCTGTAGCTGTATTACCGGTTAAATACGAATAGTCAGTTAGAATAAAAAATTTGTGATTAAAATCACTCACAAAAACATCAGAATCTCCAAACCGTAATCTAAACAAGAGCTAAGAGCTCATATGGCGCTTGTGACGAGGCAAGAAGAGCTAAGAGCCAAGAGATCATATGGTATGAGCTCTAACAAAATTCTAAGAATCAATAGATTGATTTAAAAGGAAAATCAGAGGCTTAATGCCGGTCAGGATTTAAAATAAGAGCTCTGAGTCTCGATGTCCTTCTAAATATCAAAATTCATTAAGATCCGATCACCCACTCGTAAGCTATAAATACCTAATTTTTTCTAATTTTTCCTCTCCCTTTAGCCCCCCAGATGGTCGAATCTGGGAAAACGACTTTATCAAGTCAATTTGTGCAGCTCCCTGACACGTCTACCAATTTCCATCGTCCTAGCACGTCCAGAAGCACCAAACTCGCCAAATCACTGAACCCCTCCCCCCAAATCCCCCAAAGAGAGCGAATCCGGTACGGTTACGTCAATCACGTATCAAGGACATTGGCTTATTCTATCCACCAAGCTTCATCCCGATTCCTACACTCAAAGTGTTTTCCAAGATTTCTCCCTCCAACTCCCCCCAATGTCAAAAGATCTGGTCGGGATTTGAAATAAGAGCTCTGAGACATGAATTCCTTCTAAATATCGAATTTCATTAAGATCCGATCACCTATTCGTAAGATAAAATACCCCAATTTTCACGTTTTCCAAGAATTCCGGTTTCCCCCTCCAACTCCCCCCAATGTCACAGGATCTGGTCGGAATTTAAAATTAGAGCTTTAAAGCACAAGATCCTTCATAATATCATATTTCATTAAGATCTGGTCACCCTTTCGCAAGTTACAAATACCTCATTTTTCCAAATTACCCCCCCCCCCTAACTCCACCAAAGAGAGCAGATCCGGTCCGGTTATGTCAGTCACGTATCTTAGACAGGTTTTTATTCTTCCCATCTAGTTTTATCCTGATCTCTCCACTTTAAGTATTTTCCAAGATTTCCGGTCCCCCCCCCCAATGACGCTGGATCCGATTGAGATTTAAAATAAGAGATCTGAGTTACAAGGTCCTTCTAAATATGAAGTTTTATGAAGATCCGATCACTCCTTCGTAAGTTCAAAATACGTCATTTTCTTCTAATTTTTCAGAATTAAACCCCCCCCCACCCCAATAGAGCGAGTCCGTTCCAATTATTTAAATCACGTATCTAAGACTTCTGCTTGTTTTCCCCACCAAGTTTCATCCCGATCTCTCCACTCTAAGTGTTTTCCAAGATTTTAGGTTTCCCTCTCCCAACTCCCCCCCAATGTCACCAGATCCGGTCGGGATTTAAAATAAAAGCTTTGAGACACGATATCCTTCTAAATATCAAATTTCACTGAGATCCGATCACCCGTTCGTAAGTTAAAAATACCTCATTTTTTCTAATTTTTCAGAATTAACTCCCCCTCCCCAACTACCCCAAAGAGAGTGGATCCGTTTCGGTTATGTCAATCATGTATCTAGGATTTGTGCTTATTTTTCCCACTAAGTTTCATCCCGATCCCTCCACTCTAAGTGTTTTCCAAGATTTTAGGTTTCCCCCTCCAACTCCCTCCCCCAATATCACCAGATCCGGTCGGGATTTAAAATGACAGCTCTGAGACCAGATATCCTTCCTAACATCAAATTTCATTAAGATCTGATCAACCGTTCGTAAGTTAAAAATACTTCATTTTTCTATTTTTTCCGAATTAACGCCCCCCCCCCCCCCAGATGGTCAAATCGAGAAAAAGACTGTTTCTAATTTAATCTGGTGCCGTCCCTAATAGACCTGCCAAATTTCATTGTCCTAGCTTACCTGGAAGGGCCTAAAGTAGCAAAACCGGGACCGACAGACCGACAGAATTTGCGATTGCTATATGTCACTTGGTTAGTACAAAGTGCCATAAAAACATCAAAACCAGGAAAATTTTATGATTAAATTACTCACCTAAAACGTTATAATCTTAAAGTTAAAATCATAGCCTAAAACAACAAAACCAAAAAAATTTTTGACAAAAATCGCTCACCTAAAACATCATAATCTGTCAGCCAAAACCATAATCTAACACCAAAACCACAAAAATTTTGCGATTAAAATCACTCACCTAAAACATCATAATCTCTACGGAAAACGCATTTCCTCAGGTCACTAGGGCTTAATGTTTATATAATATAATAACGTTAAAGGTTACGAGCCTCTAGACGTATTCCAAAGTTTAAATTTTCTCTTTTCTAATTTTTTATTGTTAACTTTGGTGAATAATAAGATTTGTGCTTCCATTCTGTTTTGGTCTTTGTTCTTTTTTAGACATTTATTTAATATAATATATTATTTAATATAGTATTATAAATACTATATTATTATTATTATAAATACTATTTAATATATTATTATAAATATAATATATTTATTTAATATAGTTTTTATTATGAACAGAGTGCTCAGAAGAAGGTGACTCCGGTCGATCCTCATGGTCAGACAGCCAAAGCCATGGTGATAATTCAAGCAACTGCCACAGTCATTCTAGTCTACTAGAATGTAGTCTACTAGCCACAGTCATTCTAGTCTACTAGAATGTAGTCTACTAGCCACAGTCATTCTAGTCTACTAGCCACATAGTCATTCTACTACAAAACATCAGAATCTCAAAACCAAAACTATAATCTAAAACACCAAAACCACAAAAATTCTGTGATTAGAATCACTCACCTAAAACATCGTAATCTCTATGGAAAACACATTTCCTCAGGTCACTATAGACTTCCATTATTTGAGGTGCAGCAATTGGTGATTTTAATGTTTTCAGCAAAATCGGTAGTAAACGTTTAAAATGACAAGATAAATCGCCAGGTGCCCCAAGTAGACAACATCTCAAAATACTTAAGGTCGACTCAATTTTATCAAACAGCTAAAATAAACAACAAATATTGATAGAAATGACATTAGGAATAGACATAGCTACACAGGTCTATGAAGTTTCAAATAGCTTCATGGGTCCTACAACAACTGTAAGATAGCCATTCCACCAAAAGAAACAAGAATTTTAAAATGTACTTTCTCACCACCACAGGTTAACGGTATTGTGTGCTTTATTATGTTTTTTTGCAATTGTTATATTTTTTCTTTGTTATTGTTATGTACCATGTTTTGTTAGGTGTGTTATTATGATTTGCTATTAATTTGTGTAATTTTTTAGAAGGCGGCTTTTGTTGCAATAAATATCAATCCATTTATCTATACGGCAGATGATATCAGAAAGCTGGGAGAGGGTTTATACGATTATAAAGATTGATGACCCCTTTCATTCTGAAATTAATTTTATTTTAATTTCAATTCGATTATTTAATTAATTAGTTATTTTTAATTTAATTAGTTATTTTACTTAAATTCATTGAATAGTTTGAACTTCAAATTTTGAATTAAGTTATTTTAATTATTTGAATTTAATTAATTACTTTTTAAATTTAATTATTAATTATTTAATATTATTTAAGTTTAATTTTTAATTTATTCTAAAATAGATCGAAGGGGACCCACGTCTTCCTTTATACAACCTTTGAGCTATCTGGGGCCTTTGTTCCACCATAGGATATAGTATGAAAATGTCAAACGTATTTTTATATTTAATAAAATCTTTCATATTTTGATAAAATATTTTAGTGAATAAATATTATCATTTTAAAAATAATCAAAAGCTTCAAAATATACTTCCAGACGTGGCAAGATGTGCGTAAACCCAAGAGCAAAAGCGCCGAATTATGGATATATAGCAAAAGTATGGAAAGATAGGGTATGATGTTTCTGGGTATGGTGTTTCTATGTATAATATAAAAGAGTATATGTATAATATAATCATCGACTATCTATGCCCATCTGTTCTATATGACTAGACAAGAGGGGACACACGGGAAACACACCACTCTACCGAGTTGACAATAACGTCCTGAATATTACCAGACCAAACGTTTTAGATAAAGTTAGAGGCATAATACATAAATGGTAGAGAGGTGTTCGAAAACCCTATACGACAAACTTAAAGCCCCCTGGCTTGAACAACAGGGAACATCATTTTCTGCATGGATAGCACTAATGTCTCCTCTTTCTCCCACTTCTAACAGGGCACTGGGACATCATAGAGAGGTGTTAAAGGGATCATTTTAAAGTACATTGTTATATCTACATGCTTTTGCAATTAACAAAACATAATGTTAAACATAGAATCTTTTTTTTTTTTTTTTTTTTTTTTTTTTTATATAAAAACAATGCTTAGGTATATGTTTCCTCTAAAACAATAATTTTTACGACAAGCCTGCAGCTGTAAATTGCATAAACAGACAACAAACTTAAATCATTGGATTCACTAGTCTCACATCTATGCATTCACCGAACCAGATTTATATTACTTACACTTTTTCTTGGGGAAGGATTTGTTTAAAAATAGGAAAATTGTCCTTTTTTCGAGTTTTTGCAATCGAATTTTAATGTATTTTCGATTTCAAAAACCTTGTACACCAAATTTTGATATATTAAAACTGTAGGAAAGCAGAAAAATTACAAATTAATGATTTTACACGGAAAATAAACCTCAGGACAAAGAATATGGGTGACTTACATGAGAAGAAACTAGCGCTAGTGTCAGCAAAAAAATCACCGCCATCTAGCGTTTGACGGAAATTGTTTTTTTTTCAAAGTTATGTAATCGAACATATGTCAAGAACTGAGATCAGATTGACCAATTGACTAATTTAACCAACTACGCAAATTAAATTAATAATTCTCATTATTACAATGAAAAAAAAATGCTAGGAGCCGCCGAACGTTGAGGTTGTTTTGTCGACATTAGCGCCAGTTTCCACTCTTGTATGTTACCCATACTTAATTTTTTACCATGCTGAATAAATTACCATACAGAATTTGGATATTAATGGATAGATCAATAGTATCGGATTTTAATGCTGATTTCAAATATATAAGTTTCATCAAGTTTAATCTGACCCAACAAAAGTTATGACCCTGAGAATATTTGCCTTCTTTTCAAAAAAAAAGGACGAAACACTCCCTAAAAGTCTAAAAAAAAGAGGAAAAGTAATCTTAATGAAAATCACACCATCAGATTCAGCTTATGAGAAAATCATACTGTAGAGGTTTCAAGCTCTTATCTGCAAAAATGTAGAATTTTGTATTTTTTGCCAGCAGGAAAGATCACGGATGCGTGTTTATTTCCCATGGGTGATCGTACCAACCTGATGGTAATAGAATTTTGTAAGACGGCTCATTCGAACAGAAAATAAGAGTTCTAGTGCCCTTTTTAAGTAACCAAAACAAGTGACCTCCCACTCTCATTTTCCCCAAGTCCATCGATCATAATTTTGATTTAGCCATTTTATTCAACATAGTTGAAAATCTAATAACTATGTCTTTGAGGATGATTTATTCCCCCACAGTCCCCGGGGAAAGGGCTGCAAATTGTGAAAAACTTTGCCCATTGTTTACATATAGTATTGGATATTGGAAAATATACAGACGTTTTCAGAGGGAACTGTTTCTGGCGGTGGAGGGGGGGGGGGTCTGGTTGGGGAAGAAAGGTTACGTGGGAGAATCTTTCCTTGGAGAAATTTTTCATGCGGGAAGGGAATTTCCCATGAAGCGGAAATTTTTTTCCATGGGTGATCGTACCGACCGAATGGTAATAGAATTTTGCAAGACGGCTTATTCGAACGGAAATTAAGAGTTCTAGTGCCTTTTTTAATTGACCAAAACAAGTGACCTCCCATTCTCATTTTCCCTAAGTCCACCGATCAAAATTATAGTATTGGATATTGGGAAATATACAGACGTTTTCAAGGGGAATTGTTTCTGGCGGTGGAGGGGGGGGGTCTGGTTAGGGAAGAAAGGTTACGTGGGAGAATCTTTCCTTGGAGAAATTTTTCATGCAGGAAGGGAATTTTCCATGAAGCAGCGCCGGATTTCACTGCGTTATCTAAAAAAAGATGAGAAAATAAATAAAATAACAATTTTTTCAACTGATAGTAAGCAGCAACATTAAGACTCAAAACGAACAGAAGTTATTACGTATGTGAAGGGGTTCGCCCCTCGTCAATACCCCGCACTTTATTCTAAAGTTTTTTTTTAGTGCTTTTATAAGAGCTATTTATTCTTATTAAACGGCCTTTGTGATTCAGGGGTCATTCTTACAGAATTGGACCCAGATTCAAACTTTAGCGTAAATAACGAGGTATTGACACGGGGGCCAACTCCCTCATATACGTAACACTTTCTGTTCGTTTTAAGTTTTAATGTAGCTCCTTACTTTCAGTTGAAAAATTTTCTTTTTTTATTTAATTACTAAATAAAAGCTACCGGGCTAACAATAATCAGATCAATGTTTCATTTGAAAAGTATGAGCTTACTAGACTCCATCCCAAGAGTGTTATTTTTCAAATCTTTTTAGAGAGGGGGAGAGGTACCAAAGTGAGTAGAAAGCTATAGAAGTAGATTAAATATACTTGCCTTTGGACCTTAGAGTGCAGTAAAGACGCGACAAAAAGAGGGGTATATCTGGAACAAAATGCAACAGAAATGATTTTTACACCATTTGATAAAGAAAAATACACTTATTAACATACCCAAAACCGGCATCGCTACTCCAAGGGAAAATGGGTAATTATCCTTAAAGTACAGAAGAGGGGGGAAGCTAAAAAAATACAGAAAAGTATGTTTTCTATGGAGATATTCAGGTCGTAAAAAACGAAAATAAAGGTAAAAACGGTCCATCACCTGTATTATAGGGATAATATTGTCAATTACCCCTTAGAGTTTGAAGTAAGAGGGGCAAGGTCCAAAATCAATAAAATATCCTAATATAGTGAGAAAAAAAATCCTTTCTGGGGTTTTCCCATTTGTCTCAACATAGCGATGCCAATTATGGATATGTTAGTAAGTGCATATTTCTCTATCGAATGCTGCAAAAACATTTCTGGTGCAATTTGTTTAAGACCTAAATGTATTTTGACTGTAAAATTTAAAGAGCCTTACCTTTTTCACCCGACTCCTAATTTCTGACTCTTTTGCCAACTGCATTTTCATCGCTTCCTTTTGTTTTGGGGTATATTCTGGCTGTTTTATCTTCCCCTCCTTTCTGCGTTTCTCTTCTAACTCACGGCGAAGTTGGATCTCTTCCATTTGTTCTTTATAGCTATAGGCTTTTGATTCTCTTTTAATGTTCTTTGTTGCTTCTTCTTTATGACTAAAAATATTCTTTCTATTTATTTCTTATTCTTTTTATTTATTTTTTATTTTTATTCTTTTTATTTAATTATAAGTGTAATATTATTTTGGATGGGCCCACATGTTGAAGGGTCTATGGGCACA
The DNA here is from genome assembly GCF_032884065.1 of Artemia franciscana. Lineage (NCBI taxonomy): Eukaryota > Metazoa > Arthropoda > Branchiopoda > Anostraca > Artemiidae > Artemia > Artemia franciscana. Next base: position 3,801,419 of record NC_088882.1, read on the forward strand.
GTCTCATGGTGCCACAGCATGATGCATCAAATCATGTAGATTAAAAATACCAAACGATGTTTTAATTCAAACAAGGTGGGGTGGCCGAACTAGAGTGGCGGAGTAAATAAACAAAAAAAAAGTTTTTTGACAAATTTGACTTATAGCATTCCCTCTGCAAAGTTTTCCCCTTGGCCTTCTAGTAACGGCCTTACATCCCATAGGTAGAATGATCTCCTCACATCAATGAGGTGTCTCTTATGCCAATCGGCATTGCAAAACACCTTACTTTAGTTTTTTTTATTTATTTATTTATTTTCATCACATACAAAACCAAAACACATCAAAGCTTAGCTTTATATTTATGCGCACATGTATGTTCTCCAGATTGAATAGGGTATGTTGCCTTATGCAGTTTTTCTTTTTTTTTGCTGTATCTTGTATTACCGGAGCCACCCCAACTGAAGCCGTCGATATGCAGAAAAATGACTTAATTAGTCTTAATTTATAATCCACCGTTTTAGCACCATCTATTCTGGCCTTGCTAAGTACATCACTTTTTGAAAAGAAGCACATATGGCGGTTCAACCACTGGCATAAATAGATAGAAAAGGAGGAAACGTGGAAGCAGAAATAGTAGCCCTGACCTCTCTTTAAAGCAGTTTGTCAACATCCCAACCCACTTATCCTGAAGCATCCTGGACTTAGTCCTAGCTAACACTAAAGACTTCTATACCCCCCCCCCCCCCTATTCCCTTGGCCCAATTGGGTTGTCTGACCACCACGCTCTAATAGTGAAGGCCAAAGCTTCTGTGAAAAAGCCTAATCTTTCACGAGTAACAACAAAGCCCCTAACCGACTCGGCTATACGTGAATACGGCCGGTGGGTTGCAACGTACGATTTCCCGAAAGTGTTCTTAGATGGTACTCTTGAGGAGAAAGTAAGCTCCTTCAACGAGGTATTTTACTCTAAGTATCTTGAAATATTCACAACAAAGACAGTGACATTGAGCGAATACGACAAACCATGGATTACCCTTGCAATAAAAGCTAAAATTCGTGAACGAAGTTATCTTTACGCATGAAACCAGAAGCAATTGCACGGAACCAAGTAGTGCGCATGGTACGCAACACCAAATCTAAATACGGCCGTGAAAAAGTTGTGCCACTTCTGAACAGTGAGCCTACCAAATGGCACCACTAGTCAAGAAATTAAGTGGAAAGTCGTCAAGAAACTACTATTACGATTACAGACGATAGCAGACGATTACTGGGGTCTCGTGCTATAAACCCCTTCTTAACATTTCACTACATCATATGCACTACATTTCCTCTTGCGACTACCCAGGAAACGACTTGAAGACTGCCCCCATCAAGGTTTAATTGGATTCAGTGAGTTAAATGTGAACAAGGAAATAAGAAAAATAAGAACAGGAGTCTTACCTTTTCCAGGCGAAATTCCTGCAAAACTTATCCATGAATTTGCTGTGTTCCTCGCCTTACCCCTTTCCACTCCGATAAATTCAGTGCTATGCGTCGAGTGTTTCTCTCGCTTTCAAAGAAAGCACACATACGTGTCATTCCGAAGGTAAACCCATGTAAGGGATATGATGACTTGAGACCCATCTCCCTAACCCAGTGCTTTTCGAAAGTGACGGAATCTTCCATACTTCGCTGCCTATTAGCTCAACTACGTGGATCCATAGACAAATATCAGTACGAAGGGCTCTCTAAATGCGGAACTTCCGTCTACATAGTAAGAATGTTCGACCGTATTCTAAAGTCACTAGAGACCCGGGGTTGTTCTGTTGATCTAGCTGTGATCGATTCTCGCAAAGCCTTTGACCTTCTATCTCATCCCAGTGCATACCTTAACTTGAAGCGAATGGGAGCCGAGCGTCAAACAATAACAATTGTATTTGAATTTCTGTCTGGACGGCAGTAAAAGCTATTCGCCCTCCACAAAGAAAATCCTGACTCCGCCTGGATTGATATAACCTGTGGAGCCCTACAAGGCACCAAACTTGCAGGCATAACGTTTCTCGCTATGATTAACTACATACTGAGCGAGCAGGAAGACAGGCATAAATTTTTCGATGACTTATCTTTCATGCTTGCTTATCTACTTGAAGGATATGCTCCTATAGCGCTTTTTGATAGTGACATTTTCGATGAGCGTAATTTCCAGTGCAATGAATCCAATCTAACCATTAATGCTACAAAGTCAAAAATACTCCAGCTAAACCCCCTAAAAAGAGAATTTACCCCCCCCCCTGAATTCCCGTTTCTGTCGTGTCTGAAGTGAAAATACTGGGAGTCATTTTCTCAAAATATATTGTTTTGCTGCATATACTGACAGTGTAATTAGGAAGGATAACACTTCCCTACAGACATTGTCTAAAATTGCGTCGTTTCGGTTGCGATGTCAGAAGTCTCCTCCGCGCTCACTTTTGCTATGTGTGGCCAGTCTTGGAGTATGCATATCCTGTATGAGGCCTTTCCGTAATATACATTGCTCACCTAATGCACGACCTAGAGTCCGCGCAGAAAAGGGCAGTTAGAACTAGACCTCCGTTGCCTGTGCAACGGGAAGTGTTGCAGCAACTGTGCCCTGTTCCTTAGGGCACAGTTGCGGAGCAACACGTGCAACTGTGCCCTACGGGACACAGTTGCGGAGCAACAGTCTCCATTAAGTCCTTCAGAGGACATTTTTCTAATGGGGCTTCGATTGTTATCTTGAAGCATCTTTGATATGGTTTTATTTCGAGCTCCTATTAAACTGAGTTTGGTAAAATGTTTGGCTGGTCCAGAAATAAACGAGAATAACACAATTACACAGTTGACAATTCTGAATATTTATAGGATGGATAATTACAATTTCAAGATAAACCAGAATTTCTTTAAATAATTGAAACTAGAAATCAAATTTAACTTTTAGAATTTGTCCTGTACAACAGAATAATACGATACAAATTAAATTGCCCCGAGGGCATGACAAAACTTCCAAATAGAAAAACCCAAAGAAGGAATTTTATTTCGGAGAAACTATTGTAAGCTCCAGTTGTTAGGAGATCGAGACCTGTCGAACCGCGTTGAAAAAAAAATTCTAGCTGGTCCAGAACAGAAGTTACCTCTAGAACGTCGAAACTTCGGAAATTATTTCTTAGAGAACGAAGCAACTTAGTATATAGAACACTTCACTTCTTCTTGCATACTTTTCATAGCACTACTCGATAAAAATATAAGAAACATCAAAATCGAAAATTTGAGAAAATTCCAAATAAAATCGGAACGAGATGGACTTTTCCGGAATTGTTTCCGGGAAATCTGTAAGAGCTACAAAATTTTGTGCTCCGGTTCTCGAAGAGACAAATGAAAGTTCTACATGAGTTCAGCATAACTGTATTTCTAACAAGTTTATTTCCGAAGCTAGGGTCGTCTTAACTTGACGCCAAACATCGAACGCAGAGTTTCTAAGAAAAGAAACAGTTTTATTTTTTTTTATGGAAAACTGTTATAAATTTTAGGAACTTCTCTGGAACTTTTTTACTCTGTTTCACGTTTCCCTTCCCTCTGAAAAATCTCAAATTTTTAACTCTTACCACTTCGGAGCTACAGGTCGCTGATCACGGTGAAAAAAAAAAAAAAAAAAAAAAAAAAAAAAAAAAAAAAAAAAAAAAAAAAAAAAAAAAAAAACTACGAAAGCAGTAGTGTTGCTCCGCAACACAATTATCCTGGGATATAGTGATATTCTCTACCAAGAAGCACTCAATAAACTTGAAATCCAGTGCCTCGAGCAAAGACTGAGTAGTCTCATCATGAGATTCGGAAAAAACTTGCTGTCAAACCCAACCCACCGCGATATTCTCCCCACAGATGCCCCAACAAACAGAAAAACTTGACAAAAACTCAAACTTGACACCTATATGTGAACGAACATACGGATATTGCAATACATTTGTGCCATTTTAAGTCTATGTTTAACATGTAACGTTGTAATGTTTAAGCAAAACCGAGACCGACAGACGGACAGAGAGACCGACAGAATTTGCGATCGCTATATGTCACTTGGTAGATATCAAGTGCGATAAAAATAGGAGATGACTGCTACTGATTCAAAAAAGCAATTTCCTTGATTTTCAAGAGGGGGCTGTAAACCTCCACTTCAGAGTTTTCAACAAAGGTTATTCTGGCGGTAGACAATTTAATTTGACATCGTGTCCGAGGATTTTCAGGCATCTTTTAAATATCTTCAAAAATTAGTCCTTTTGACAATGATCAAAATCGAACAATAACTAATGTTTGCAATTATTAACCATATCGAAAATTTATCATGATTAAAAAAAGATTGTTCCGTTATATTTGAATAATAGCTGTCATTTATAAATCTGAATTTAGAAATATATACTTTTATTAAAACAGTTTTTTTAAACTTGATTGAAACTTTCAGTTACTATTGGCAGCGATTCGCTATTACTACAACCACGGTATATAAAATCATTGCAGAGATTTTCCCAGCACATCTGAGCTAACCGTAAAGAAAAGAAAGCAAATCATAAAACTAATAGAAAAAAGAAATTATTGGGCGGCCAGAAAGCTCTCTCCCTTCTAGCGTGTCTAAGCTAAACATAGATAGTAATAAAAAAGACTTTCAATAATGGAGCGGTCGTCAAGCTCGCCTTCCTGAGTTTTAAAAACGAAGAAATCCGGGCTGAAAATGTCTGCAATATACCTGAGTTAAACATAAATGAAAGAAAGGAAAAAAAGTCATAGCGAAATAAACAAGAGAAACTTTTCAATAACTGGGCGGTCGAAAGCCTTTCAGAGTTTTAAATAAGAAGAAATCATGGCTGAGAATCTCTCCAGCAGGTCTGAGGTTAGCCGAGGTGGCAAATACCCGGGGTGGTATTTTCCGCAGGGGGGGGGGGGGTATTTCCACGGAGGGATTATCTTCTGGGGGCTATTTTCCATGGGAGTATTTTCGAGGGGTATTTTTGGGAGTGGGGAAGGGGGATGCATAGAACCAAAATTCATACACATTCATAAATATGTTAGGAACAGGATTTGTTTCGCTCTAAAAACTTTGCTTCTGTCACTGCTGGAAACTTACTGATTATTCCTCAAAATTCACGAGTCAAATGTCTCCCCCGCAACATATAATAATACCAAGGCCGACAGTCTATCCTGCCCACAGATGGTTGTTAAAAGTTTATGATACGTTTTAAGCAGGTCTGAGTAAGGAAAGAAAATAAAACACTAAGTCATAGTCAGTAAAACAAAAAGAGCAAAGGAAAACCTTTCAATAATGTAAAAAAGAAAGAATGTAAAACACTAAGTCATAGTCAGTGAAACAAAAAGAGCAAAGGAAAACCTTTCAATGACGGAGCGGTCGTAAAGCTCTCCCTCCTGAGTTTTAAATATGAAGAAATCATCACGAGTAACCGTCAACAGCTCAGGGATGCTCAAATTCTCAGCAACGAGGTTGACTACATTGGCACAAGTCCTCCCAGGCTCATATTCAGATAAATTCACTAAGACGCAGGCATTCCACTCATTTGGAAATGGTGCTGATATAATATCAGCGTAGAAAGTGTCGTACATGCGCTCAACGACCTTCTCTGGATTGATCAGCCATTTTTTCAAAATCCTGCCATAGATATTGGTTGACTGCTTGACTGAAAAAGAGGTAAATTAGTCACCTTTCTTTTCTTTTTTATTGATGGTTGGGTCATGTTAATTCTTTCTTATTTTCTCTTTTTCTTCTCTTGTTTCCTGTCAATAGCTGTCCATTCTAATAGCTGACCATTCTAATAATAAGTTTTTAGAGCCATTTTATAACGTAGCTAAAAAAAAGTCACCTCTCAGGTAAATTTCCTATAGCAAATGCCTATTTCTGCTATATTGCAAATTTTAATTTGCAATTGGCAAATTAAAGGAAATCTCTTTTTTTCACCTTTAGTAAAATGCTTCGCTGTAATTTCACTTCTAAGCTCAAATTATAATCTGAATTAAGGTTTGATCCGAAGTCTATCCAGGAGACAGCATCAACCTCCTTTGGGTTGATTACGCTTTTTTTACTATTGTTTAAGACTTCTTTAAACAATGATTACAGATTTCCAGCCCCTATTTGTGTTCATTTTTTTTCTCCCTGTATCGGCTTTTTGTTATATTTTCTCGTATATTTTATTTATTTAGTCTCGTCTTCATTTTTTTTTATAAAAGCCAAAATATTCAAGCGTTTTAGTTGTTTCTCTTTCTTTTCGATGCCTTAATAAAAGCTTTACCTGTTTTTTATACATCTATATATGTTAATTTTATTCATTACTAAAAAAACTCATTTATTAGGTGTTGTCGGTAATTCTACCTAGCCAGTGCTAATTTGTCAGATTTTCATTTTCATTTTATTTCATTGCAACTTTATTTTAATTTATCTTCGTTTCATTCCAACTTATGCAGAAGCTTCACAAAGAAAACAAAATTTTCATTAATTTTTTTCGTTTCATTTCCTCTTTCACATTACAAATATTTCAGTTTTTCAGATGTGAGTTGTTTTTTAAGCGTAGCTTTTTTCTTCTTTTTGTGTTTTTTGTATTTTTGCAAATTTTTTGTATTCTGTAGTTTCCTCGATATACTTCATTGAATGGGACAATAACTCTTAAGACAAAAAATTAGGATCACTGAAATCACGGCAATGATTGTTGTCAGAGATGGTACTCCACCAGGATGGTTGGTCTCTGATCTAAGGAGTGCTCAAACGTAAACAGATTTAGAAAATACTTAGGCTTGTTCATAATATAGATATTCACAAATAAGAAGGCTGTATCCAAGTAATTGTCCTATCCCATTTGTTGAGAGAGTAAGTACAAACCTAGTAACTGTGTTCTCATCTTTATCAACTATACTATTGTCTCCAACTATTATTGTCTAATTAATTAAACTATTATTGTCTCCAACTAATTATTGTCTCCAACTATATTGACAATCACAAATACAAACAACAAGTAGAAACAACAGGATATTTGTTCTTAAGACAGTGGAAACCAAATGAATATTTAGACCCTATATTCAAGGGCCGTCCTCAGCAAGAACAAATGAAAATATAAAAGAAACTCCCAATAAAATACTACCATTAAAAACTAGAATCTTTTAAAATAGTGCTAGCATATTTGCTTTAATATTTTCATTTTTTTTTGCTGAGGACGATCCTTAGATATGAGGTCGAAATGTTCAGTTAAAATTAAAGTTCCACTGTCTTCAGAAAAAAAATTCCCTTTATTTCTATTTGTTTTTGTATTTAGGCATAATGACTATAATAATGATTATTGTCGCCAACTATAAGTTTGGATCTAATAACGGATCTACTGCTCTGATAATACTTATTGGTTATTAATAATTACTGATTGATAATAAGCTTTCACTCTAAGTTGTGGACAAAACTGACAAAATCATATTTTACTTATGTGTCAGTATGTGTCACACTTATGTGTCATACTTATGATGTCTCTTTTTTCTGACGTAACTTAAAAAACCAGTTGTCATCTACGTTTATTAAATAAAAATAAATCGGCCCCCATACATCTACTCCTACTCAAACACCAAAAACAAGAAGAACAAAAGGGAATTTCTCAAGACAGTGGGAAACAAATATGAGATCAGCAGCCAAAAAAGCAAGGCTGGCATTAAAAACGTGTTTTTATATCATTCTCTTTCATTTCAATGAATTGCCTCGTTTTATTACAATCTATTTATCAGCCCTGGCTGAACTTCGCTGAGGTAAGGATGCTAGGACTGTTTTGAAAATTTTTCATTTTAGTTTTATTGATTTTATCCTGTTGTGAACTGTTTCCTCTTATATATTTTTGTATTGCTGAGGACGGCCCTTGGACATAGGGCCGAAATATTCATTCTAATTTGTTTCCCACTGTCTTGACAAATTCCCTTTTGTTCTTCTTGTTTTTGGTGTTTGTGATGGAAAGGCAGTGTGGTCTTCGTCGCTATTTACATCTACTTCTACTACTACTAACAAATCACCGCAGCACCAAGCCGCCTGAGGCCAACGCAGATACGCATGCTCCTCCCTCATCACAATCTATTCAAAGCCTCCCTCTTTATGCTCTCCCGTGAAGTTCCCATTTGTTTTAAATTTTTTTTTATGGCATCGTCCCACCCCAATCGTGGACGACTCGCTTTCCATTTTAGCCCTAGAAGGTTGGCCAAAAAGGACAATCTTCGGCAATTCATCCACAGAACTTGCCCTAACCATCTGCCCTAGCCATTCAATCCCTTTATTAAACAACCTTCAATGGGTAGAAACAGGCACATCGATATGGCTACTCTATATGAGTGTGTCTACATTTTTAAGGAAGGGGAAAAGCATAAAAAAAAACTGTAAAATTTAAAACTATAAGATTACACGATCAACGGTACAAATTTCGATGCCTCACATGGTGCGGGCAACAGCGCATCACCTTCCGTACAAACATGCCAGCATAGAAATTAGGGTGATTTTTACTCCTAACAGGTTGTAATAGTTTTTCCCTCCATCAGAATTCAAGGTATCTGGTAGCGACGTGTTGGGCTTGATCGGCGCTTGACAATAGAGGATCCATAGTTCAAACTCAGCTGAAGCATCAAACTGCAGAGCACAGGATTTGATTCCGGTGTTGAGATCATGCAAAAGCGTCTCTACTGTCCTGTGGCGGCGCAGTGGATTTGACCTTAGCTTGGTAATACGGGACCCAGAGATCGAATCACGCTGCAGGAATGCACTGCAGGGCCGACGCAGGGACCTTAGTAGTCAAGAAGCGTCGTTAATTCTTAAATAAAAAGCGTCTCTACACCAATCCAAAGAAAAATAATTCTAAGTTCACCTAATCAGCAGAATGACATGAATAATTACAATTTCAAAACACACTAAGATACTTACATATAGCAGGGTGGTACGCAATAAAAAAGAGGTTCTTCAATAATTCATCTTCACTTTCTGAAAAACTAGCAGAGCAGATATTTTCCAAAGCATATACAAGAGAGTGACCTTTTACTTCATTCCACGGCTGAGATGTACTCTCGTGCTCTTTCTCTCCAACCACCTATAATACATATATCTATATAGTTAAATACTAGCCGTCCAAGCGGAGTGGTAGCTCTCAAGACTTGAAAGCTTCAGGACAGGGGGTTCGAATCCTGGTGTTGCTGATTTGGAACGGGGGTCAGTGAAGTGACTCTGTAAGCTCAGGCAGAGCCAACCCAGCTCTAAATGAGTACCTAGAGACATCTGGGGAAAATGATAGAAAACGACAGAAGACTCGCCCCCAACCATGCATTGCCCTACCGGCCGAAGGCAGAAAATCAGGAGATCAGTACCTGCACTATGCATACCATGGTCAGCATTCAAAAAAGTTAATATAAAAATATATTTAGATATAGCTTTCAGATAAGAAACAATGCTTTCACGTCCTATGATGGTCCAGTGGGTTTGATCTCAGCTTGGTAATACTGGGCCCAGATTTCAAACCCAGCTGCAGCAGAACACTGCAGGACCGAGGCAAGAACCTTAGTAATCAAGAAGCGTCCTTAACCCAATATAGTGCAATACTTTCACGAGAAGTAACACAGCTCCGAGTATACAAACACCTCCTTAAACCCAACCTGATTGATTATAAAAATTGACAGGTATCTCAGGTTTTGGGGAATGTTTACGTTTATAGTTATGTTTCATTGTTACGTTAATGTTCATCATTATGTTTATGTTTTATTGTGATGTTTACGTTAATGGTTGTGTTTACTTTTCACTATTATGTTAATGTTTATTGTTATGTTTATGTTTCATTGTTATGTTTACGTTGATTGCATATTATATTTATTGTATTTGTAACGACATTGTTATGTTTATGTTTCATTGTTACGTTTATATTTATTTTCATGTTTATACTTCATTGTTATGTTTTATTGTGTTTACAATCACGATGGGTTATAACAAAAGAAAAAAGGATACACCAGTGCTACTCATGCAAAAAAAAAAGATTTTACTTGTAGTTCAAGCCAGGGAACAGTAAATCTCCTGAATAAGGCCCTGGTGATTCCAATGTTGTGTTTTTTTTTCGTTCCAAGGCCTTAATTGGGTGGGGGGGGGGGGTTCAGGCTATTTTTCGAAATTCCCTTAAATTTGTTTTCAAACAACATTTTACTATTAAAATGAATGGAGAGGCTACCTACAATTCCTTAGTCAGCAACAAACAGCAATTTGTCTTCACAAACCAGTTTTTTCTTGACCATATTTTTTATTATTTTGGGTTACTCTGGCCCCAGATTCGTCCTTTACTAGGTTGCAGCTGCAGCTGCAACCATGATGAATGTAATAATAGTAATATATGAATTGATATCATCAATAACAATCTACATCACGGGCAGCCCATAGTAACTGAAAATTTAGGAAGTTGTTTAAAAGAAAATATGTTAAGGCCATAATTAAGCGAACTTGAAAACATCAAGGTTAAAAATTAAAGTTAGGGTAGCCTTTTGTCTCTCAATTCTCTAGAGACCGTCAATTGTCAAAAACCCTTCAAATAGCACTTATTCATTGGCGGAAATAGAAGGTTACTTATACTAGCTTGTCAATCTGGTTTTCAGGGGTGTTATCGGCGATCTGAAACGATTCTTTTAGACAAAAAACTTGTAAATATTTCAGGTAGCTGAAAATATTCTATGGGACTGTTAGAAAACAGGAAAATCCCCAAACACCTTAAGATGGTGCTTATTTCCATTAACGTATAATTTTTGCGGACGAAATTTGTTGTCAAATTTAGAACGAAAAAGAGCTTGAAACCACCCAAATTGTACTCTGAAAACTTTTCGAAAAAGAGCTTGAAATCTCTCAAAGATTGCGGCGGACTAAAATGGAAAGTGTGCAACTCAATTGAATTCAACTTTTTGGACTAGTTTTTTTTTAGTATAATGGCGAAGCGCACGACATAGGTTCAACATCGAATAAGCTCGTTTGAAAGCAAGCCTGTAACAAAACAGGCGGAGCCTCTTCTGCAGAAGCAAATCCAGCAATCATCCAAAAGCCATTAAGCATATCATCACCAGCCTTCAGATCGTCATCTATTAATAAAGGATATCTTATTAATACTTTGGACCTCAAGTTCAGGAACTCGAGCCAACTGGGCGGAATAAATGTAAACAAACGGCACTTATTCTTGACTTCAATAACGTATTCGTATTGAGACTCCAGACCATCCCAATTTTCGCGTTTCTCCATTACATGCAGGCTAAAACGCCTCTCCTTGGCGAAAAAGTCAGAAGACGGCAGAACTTTTTCAAGAAGCTCCTCAGTAGTACCATTGACATATCTATAGAGGGCGATATCACCATCACTATTCGGCAAAGAAACACGAAGGCGACGTTCGAGATCTGTATAATCATTATTACGAGGAACAAGAAAATCCACATTTAAGGGTTTTTCTTTAGGATTGTCCAAAAAATTTTCATATATATGGATTTCTGCATATTTTCCACTGCGAAACAAGTCTTTAAAATGTTGCAGTCTTGCCCCAAGTTTACCAACAAGGTCAGAGGCTTTAAAAGGCAATGTAAAATTACAACTTTCTCCCCCCGGTTCAAGAAGCTGGTCGGTAGGAAATTTTACTCTCTTCAGTTCTTCTAAATCAAGGTCAAAATAAGATTTGGCCAGAAGGCGTAGCATGTCAACAAACGAATCAGCCATTTCGCCAAGAAAACCGAACTTCTTCCCTAGTCCAAATCCTTTGCTAGAGTCATCCCCACTTTCCTCTATCTTCATTTCGGAACCTCCAGCAGTACTTAGATTTTCTTGAGTATCCACCTTATTTTCATTACTTTCAGCAACTTCTACAGGATCTTGAGCCGCTGCATATTTAAAAATTAATGATAAAATTATCACTATGACAAATTTCATTGTTTTCAGTCAATTGTTTTTCTGTCAAAACCCGAATAAGGAGGCAAATATCGGTCTATTAGTTAATGCAAATATAAAATCAAACTGTAGCCTACTATCGAAGAAATGAAACTGATTCATTTACCAGGTTTTTGGATTTTTTTTGCCATTTATACAACCCCTTCAAGTTTTATGTATCTATGTGACAAAAGACTTTCGTTCTCCGTTTCTAGAGCAAAAATCCTAGGGCCACACCTCTAGAGCTCTGATGGAAAAAAGGTTACAATGAATACATCACGTTTTACAGATGAATGTTTTACCTATATATGGTCCAAAATCGCACTATTTGGCCATCCACCTAGACCTGAACAAAAGCAGGTCGTCTCCAGATGAAATCTATATATATATAAAAATTTATTGTATGTTTGTGTGTTTTTCCGCATATGACGTCATTTTAAGTACATAAGGTTTTGTATATGAAGTCATTATGAGTACACAGGGGGCGATTCAAAGAGAAATTTCAGTATAAATCCTACAATGGCAGAATAAACAGCCGAGGAAGCTGCTCAAAAAGTTAATGCCAAAAGGCTTGCGGCTAATAGAGAAAGTAAGAAAAGAAAGCGTGCCGAGGAATCACAAGAGCAACGTCAAAATTATCGCCTGGCATTCAGGTACAGCCCAGGCGATGATTATAGCTTGAGTAGATGTGTTCAAATCGGGACTATGTCTAAAATTTGTCCCTATTGCAAGGCCTTGAAAATTAATGGTGAAACAATGGGAATGTGTAGCGCCTCAGGAAAAGTTAAACTTCCTCAACTGGCTGCACCACCAGAGCCATTGAAGACTTTATGACGTTACAGACCGAGACACCGGGACACAAATGACGACCAAATGACGACGGGGAATATAAATGACGACCGGGACACTCAAAGAGAAATTACAAACCGAGACACCAGGACACAAATGACGACCGGGACAAAGAGAATATAAGTGACGACCGGGACACAGGCACACAACTACAACGGGACGCCGGAAGGGCACAGGGGGGATATATAGATGACGACGGGGACACAAGGATATTTGATTAGCAATCATTATCAACAAAGCTCAAGGGCAATCATTAGAAAAATGCGGTATAGATCTGAATACGGATTGTTTTCCAATGGACAATTATATGTTGCATGTTCAAGAGTCGGTAAACCTGACAATCTATTTATATGCACAGACAATGGGACAGCGAAAAATGTTGTATATTCGCAAGTTTTACGTAGTTAAATATGGTTGATTGTGTGTGGCTATGCTGTTTGACCTATGTGATTGTATGGATGAGTAGGGTTAAGGCCTCATTCAAGTGCTGGTCTATATTAATCACTAATTTAGGAAAACAGTCTTCCTTTTCTCCTTCTGTCTTTTTTTTTTTTTTTTTTTTTTTTTTGTGTTTGTGCTGTTGCATTGGTGATTTCTCTTTAAGAGAAATAATATATATTATATATATATATATATATATATATATATATATATATATATATATATATATATATATATATATATATATATATATATATATATATATATATACTAGCTGTTGGGGTGGCGCTTCGCGCCACCCCAACACCTAGTTGGTGGGGGCGCTTCGCGCCCCCCCCAAGCCCCCCCGCGCGCGTAAGTCGTTACGCGCCATAATAGTTACGCGCCATTGTAGTTGTGTCCCTATGTCCCACCTGTGAATATAGATATATATATATATATATATATGGTTTTAACTACGTAAAACTTGCGAATATACAACATTCTTTGCTGTCCCATTGTCTTTGCATATAAATAGATTGTCAGGTTTACCGACTCTTGAACATGCAACATATAATGGTCCATGGGAAAACAATCTGTATTCAGATCTATACCTCATGATTCTAATGATTGCCCTTGAGCTTTGTTGATGGTGATTGCTAATCGACCATTCCCTGTCCCGGTGTCCCGGTCGTCATTTACATCCCCCTGTTTCCCCCGGTGTCCCCGTTGTAGTTGTGTCCCTGTGTCCCGGTCGTCATTTATATTCCCTGTGTCCCGGGTCCCGGTCATCATTTGTATCCCGGTGTCCCGGTCTGTATATACATTCGTTTTTTAGTTTTGTTTTTCTCCTTTATTTTTTTCCTTTTTTTTTCTTTTTTAGCTTATTTAGATTTTTAGATTTTTTAGTTTTTTTTATTAGTTTTTAGTTTTTATTTCTTTTTAGTTTTTTTGTCCCGGTCGTCATTTATATCCCCCTGTTTCCCCCGGTGTCCCCGTTGTAGTTGTGTCCCTGTGTCCCGGTCGTTATTTATATTCCCTGTGTCCCGGTCGTCATTTGTATCCCGGTGTACGTCCTGGTCGTCATTTATACTCCCTGTGTCCCGGTGCTTTGTTGATTGCTAATCGAACATTCCTTTTGTCCTGGTCGCTTTCTCTTTGAGTGTCGTCATTTATTTTTTTCTTTTTTAGTTCTTTTAGTTTTTACCTTTTTTAGTTTTTTTTTAGTTTTTAGTTTTTTTAGTTTTTTACCTTTTTTTAGTTTTTTTAGTTTTTTTAGTTTTTTAGCTTTTTTATTTTTTTTATTAGTTTTTAGTTTTTTTGTAGTTTTTGCCTTTTTTTTAGTTTTTTTAGTTTTTTAGCTTTTTTATTAGTTTTTAGTTTTTTTTGTAGTTTTTGCCTTTTTTTAGTTTTTTCAGTTTTGACGTCACCTGATCCAGTTTTTTCAGGTGACGTCACCTGATCCACGATCCACAGATCCACAGACAACTTATTTTTATATATATAGATAGTTTTTTTTTTTTTACTTATGTCCTGGTCGTCATTTATACTCCCTGTGTCCCGGTGCTTTGTTGATTGCTAATCGAACATTCCTTTTGTCCTGGTCGCTTTCTCTTTGAGTGTCGTCATTTATTAGTTTTTTCCTTTTTTTTTAGTTTTTTATTGGTTTTTACCTTTATTTTAGCTTATTTTTCAGTTTTTTCCTTTTTTTTAGTTTTTTTTTATTTTTTATTTTTTTTAGTTTTTTACCTTTTTTTAGTTTTTTTAGTTTTTTTAGTTTTTTAGCTTTTTTACTTTTTTTATTAGTTTTTAGTTTTTTTTGTAGTTTTTGCCTTTTTTTAGTTTTTTCAGTTTTTTTTTTTAGTTTTTTATTGGTTTTTACCTTTATAGTTTTTTTAGTTTTTTAGCTTTTTTATTTTTTTTATTAGTTTTTAGTTTTTTTTGTAGTTTTTGCCTTTTTTTAGTTTTTTCAGTTTTGACGTCACCTAATCCAGTTTTTTCAGGTGACGTCACCTGACACATCCATCCATCCACATACAGACAACTTATTTTTATATATATAGATATATATATATATATATATATATATATATACTAGCTGTTAGGGTGGCGCCACCCCAACACCTAGTTGGTGGGGGCGCTTCGCGTTCCCCAAGCCCCCCCGCGCGCGTAAGTCGTTACGCGCCATTGTAGTTGTGTCCCTATGTCCCACCTGTGAATATATATATATATATATATATATATATATATATATATATATATATATATATATATATATATATATATATATATATATATATATATATATATATATATATATATATATGTTTTTAACTACGTAAAACTTGCGAATATACAACATTCTTTGCTGTCCCATTGTCTGTGCATATAAATAGATTGTCAGGTTTACCGACTCTTGAACATGCAACATATAATGGTCCATGGGAAAACAATCCGTATTCAGATCTATACCTCATGATTCTAATGATTGCTCTTGAGCTTTGTTGATGGTGATTGCTAATCTACCATTCCCTGTGTCGCCGTCGTCATTTATATATCCCCCTGTGCCCCCCGGCGTCCCCGTTGTAGTTGTGTCCCTGTGTCCCGGTCGTCATTTGTGTCCCGGTGTCCCGGTCTGTATATACATTCGTTTTTGAATTGGTCCTTTTTTTAGTTTTAGTTTTTTTAGTTTTTTACCTTTTTTTATTTTTTTAGTTATTCCTCATGATTCTGATGATTGCCCTTGAGCTTTGTTGATGGTGATTGCTAATCGAACATTCCCTGTGTCCCCGTCGTCATTTATATATCCCCCTGTGTCCCCCGGCGTCTCCGTTGTAGTTGTGTCCCTGTGTCCCAGTCGTCATTTATATTCCCTGTGTCCCGGTCATCATTTGTATCCCGGTGTCCCGGTCTGTATATACATTCGTTTTTGAAATGGTATATGATGAAATAAATTTTTGTATTTTTCCCCTTTTTTTCTTTTTAGTTTTTTTTTCCTTTATTTTTCATTTTTTTTCCTTTTTTCTTTTTTTTTCTTTTTTAGTTTTTTTAGTTTTTTAGTTTTTTTTATTAGTTTTTAGTTTTTTTTTTCTTTTTAGTTTTTTTGTAGTTTTTACCTTTTTTTTAGTTTTTTTAGTTTTTTTTTTACTTATGTCCTGGTCGTCCTTTATACTCCTTGTGTCCCGGTCGTCATTTGTGTCCCGGTGCTTTGTTGATGGTGATTGCTAATCGAACATTCCTTGTGGCCCGGTCGCTTTCTCTTTGAGTGTCCCGGTCGTCATTTATATTCCCTATGTGACGGTGTCCCGGTCGTCATTTGTGTCCCGATGTCCCGGTCTGTAATTTCGTCAGTCGAAAACATGACGTCAGTCGACACACAAACATGACGTCACTCGACAGACACACACACACACACACACAGACAACTTATTTTTATATATATAGATAGATGTGCCGGTGTCCCGGTCGTCATTTGTGTCCCGATGTCCCGGTCTGTAATTTCGTCAGTCGAAAACATGACGTCAGTCGATAAACACAGACATGACGTCACTCGACAGACACACACACACACACACAGACAACTTATTTATATATATATATATATATTCACAGGTGGGACACAAGTACAATGGCACGTAACTAATATAGCGCGTAACGACTTACGCGCGGGGGGGGGCTTGGGGGATGCGAAGTGCCCCCCCCCAACTAGGTGTTGATGTGGCGCGAAGCACCACACCAACAGCTACTGGGATATATAAAAATGTAGTGTCTGTCCTTCTGTCCGTCTGTTACACTATCTATCTAATCACTAAGCAGATATATGGCGAAAATCTTCTTCTCCATGGGCAGTTACACAAAACTTTCCTGTCCATACCTTTTAATCTTTCCTTCCCCTTTCTTCCTTCTGTGGCTTTCTATTTGAATATTTTTATTTTAACCGGTGATTTATCAACACACAATAGCAGTACTATAGCCGGTTCTTCTTTGAGATGTTAATGTGACAAAGGTGACTAGTTGAATTCAAAAGTGAGTTAACATGAAAAAAGTGAAAGAAAGTGCCTCCGTATAATCTTTGTCATCAGAACACACATATGAGACGAAAACCTCCTTCCCTAAGGGTACAACGTTAATTCTTAAAAGAACTTCTGGTACTTGTATGATACACCCCCTATGTAATATTCTTCTAATTTGTTTCTCTGACGCTCAATTCTAATGAAATATACCAAGGTAAGATAAAAATATAATAGTTGAAAAACAAATTTGGAGAGGATTTGCAACAAATGCAAATTAGGAGAGGGGGAGTATAGCAGGTCTGCATGCCTAATGTGTTAGGTACAATTATTCTGCATATTATGTATCAAGAGTTATTTTCTAACTTCAAACTGTCCCAATACTTTACCCCCACCCCCCTAATGTGCAAATATATAGCCCGAATTGTACATTTTCTATCTATTCTGTCACTGTCACGCAAGAAAATAACGGAAAAAAATAGTTCTATAATGCGTCACTGAATAAACAACTTGAGTGGTAGGGGTTTTATAATACAAATACCGAACTTATTTACAAAATTTAACAGAGGGGCAAGTCAACAGAAAAAAATTCATTCCTTTTTAAGGAACTGATTTCTCTTTTTGGTGCTTATTTTATCTATTTTAAACTTGGGTGGTAATGAATCCCCCCTGCCTCCCAAGACTCTCGTCAAAGAATCCCATTAGCCTAAATTGAAAGGAAGCTACTCCTAAAAGGGCAGTGTCAAAATAGGAATTGCAGGGTCCAAAGAAGTCACAAAACGAACCTACCTGGCAAAAAGTGGGTAAAATACGATGACCATCATGAAGCTCAACAGTTATCAGTGAACTGCAGTGAAGATTATAATGATTAGTTAAAATGACTATTATTCCTTTTAAGTGACAAAAGTTGAAAGTTCTTTTTTTTTTTTTTTTTTTTTTTTTTTTTTTTTTTTTTTTTTTTTTTTTTTTTTTTTTTTGATGGGGTTTTGTCGAGATAAGTGATGATTTTTGCTGTTAGTATGGGTGATATTTTAATTTGTAGAGAAAAATATATATAAATATATATATATATATATATTGTTTCTTTTTTTCTGTTCGCCATCATGGTTTGTTTAAAAATCAAATACGATCTAGCCGTAATAATCACGGTCCTTTTTTTTGTCTTTTGTTGTCTTCTCTTTTGTTCTTTTTGTTTTTTATTGTAGATGTAGATCAGGTTCTTAAGTGTACAACTGTATTTTATTACATTCAGTTATTAATTTTCCTTTCTTTGCCGTTTTGCCTGTCCCGCTTGGGGGCGCGTCCAGTGATTATTTATCTACTAAGAATTAATGTCTAAATTTACAAATGTTGGGAATGGGCTTGATAGGCTAGAGGCGGATCCGCTTGACCTTAAACAAATTCTAGCGAATGATTTAGTGGAAGAAGACTTTGGTAATATGGACGAATCTGTGGCGGCTCTCCACAAAAATAAATATATTAACAATAATGATATAGATCATGTAGCTACTCCAGGTTCATTTCGGTCAATATTCTGGAATTGTCGTGGTCTTATGAGTAAAATTGATTTTCTATCGGCGTTTCTTCCCAGTCATGATATTTTGTTGATTGGGGTATGTGAAGTATTTCTTAGTGATAATCTTTCTTCTTCAGTCCAAATTCAGGGTGATAATTTTTTTGAAAAATCACGAGTATCAAAAAATAAAGGAGGAATCGGGTGTTATGTACGTAATGATATTCATTCACGAAAAATAACAGATTTTGATGACTTATACGAGGAAATAAAAGTTCAATCTTTAATTTTACAATTAAAAATACATAATGAGAAAGTTGCCTGTTGCGTTTGTTATAAGCCCCCTCATGTATCACCCTCTTCTTTTTCGTCAGCACTCAATACCCTCATGAAGCTAATATCATGCAAGTACAGAAGGGTAATTTTGATGGGGGACTTCAACATCAATTTGATTGATGATTCACATCGGACAACAGATAAAGAAATGAATGAGTGTAGACTTAGCGAAAATGCGATAGATTTTCTATCGATGTGCCTGTCGCATTGTTTATTACCACTTTGTAGCATACCTACAAGAGTAACTGCAACGTCTGCATCACTGATTGACAATAATTATGACGAAAAGTGACAATATTATGACGAATTTCGAGACAAATCTAATAAGGATAGTGTTGGTGAACTCTTCTGATCATTTCATGTTGTTTTCTGAATTAAAAAGTGAGCTTAAGCCGAATAAAAAATTTTTTTTCCAAAAAGTCACGGTTACTCAATACAAATACGCTACAACTATTAAAATAAAGATCAAGTATTATGAATGATAATGGACCTTTCGAATGTGAGGATGTTAACCACGTCATGGATTTATTTTTAAAGCAGTTTAAGGAAATATTAGATGAAACATGCCCGGTGAAAAAGATTGGTCTGAGACTTTATCAATCTCCTAATAAGCCGTGGATAACCGAAGGCATGCTAAGATTTATAAATTTTAAAAATTAGTTGTTCAGGAGGCAACTTAACTGTCCATCTGATGAAAATATTTCTGAATTTAAAAGGTATAAAAGTCAATTGTCAAAAATTCTTTGTTTGGAAAAAAGGAATTATTATGAACGAGAGTTTGAGAAAGTTCGTTTCTCTCCGAAAAAGACTTGGTTTCTAATTAACGAATGCCTTAGTAAGAGGAAGGACCAAAGTTTTCCAGATGAAATGTGCATGCCTGAAAATCAAGTACCTCTTAATGATAAGAAGGAAATAGCAGATGCCCTAAACCGGCAGTTTGCTAAAATAGGGGAAAAAACTGCCGAGTCTTCTGTTTCATCAGAGTCAAGTAGTAAAAAAATATGACTTTAGAAATTTCCTTCCGCCATCACATGACAAGTCAATATTTTTAACACCGGTTTCTGAACAAGAATTAAAGAATGTAGTTACTCTTTTGAAAAATGGTCATTCTGAGGGTATTGATGAATCATCGACATTTCTGTTGAAAGAAATACTCCCCCAAATTTCGCACATTTTATGTCATATAATAAACCTGGCATTTAAAAATGGGACGTTTCCTCCGTCGTTAAAAGACTCAAGAATATTGGCTCTTTACAAAGGAGGAGATAAAACAAATCAATCAAATCATAGGCCTATATCGCTCCTGTCGGCTTTTTCTAAAATAATTGAACGTTGTCTGTATAATAGAATAGTGCGTTTTTTAGATCATTTTGAAATGATAAATCACCTTCAGTTCGGATTTCGCAAATGTCACTCTACCGATCATGCGGTCCTATTACTAACACAGTATGTCCATGATATTCTTGACCGTGGAGAAATTCCAGCTTCCATTTTTCTTGACATTAAAAAAGCGTTTCATTCAATATCTCATGATATTTCAATATATAATTGGATCATTACGGAATAAGAGGGCCAGCAAAATCCCTAATAGCATCTTATATTAAGGACCGTTCTCAGTATGTTGATGGAGGTGATAATTCATCTGAAATGACTCGTCAATCTAATCTAATACCGCTGGTGTCCCGCAAGGGTCAATACTTGGTCCCCCTACTTTTCTTAATTTATGTGAACGAGCTGAATAATTCAATGAGAATATTTGGTTTAAATTTGCAATTTGCGGATGACACTGCGTGTACTGTCGCAGGGAAAGATGTGAGCTGTTTGAAACTTGCATTGGATCAGCTTTCAACCATCTTCTATTGTGGCTTTAGTCAAATTACCTAGCTCTTAACGCTGATAAAACGAAATTTGTCGTTTTCTCGCGTTGTAACGCTGCAGTTCCTTAGCTTCAACTAATTGAATCAAGTGATTTTAAAATAAAGATTTCACGAGCAGCAACTATGCGATACCTCGGAGTCCTCCTTGACTCTAATCTATCATGGATGCCTCATATATCTAATCTGCGGATGAAACTGGGGAGAAATATAGGAATAATAAGAATACTCAGGTCATCCCTTCCATTTGAAGCAATGAGATTACTTTATTACACACTTATTCATTCTCATTTAATGTTTTCACTACTTGTTTACCATAACACATTTACCTCTCATATTATTCCACTTCAGAGACAACAGAACAAAGCTTTGTGGGTCCTTAAGAGCTACTTGCCTTCCCCTAAATAATATCCAGCGAAGTCGTCAGCTGATTCTCTATATTGCTTCCTTAATATTCTTCCTTTAAGACATTTTGTGACGGTTGAATCTATCCTCTTCAAACTGAAGTATGACCGCGGTTTGCTTCCCTATTTTTTTCGTTCCACGAACCTTTTCCCACTTAAAAGTATTGACCACGGACATCTAACTAGAGATTTCATTAAATTATATCAGCCAAGAATAATAAACGAAAGATCGAAATTTTCCCTTCGAAACTCGGTAATTCGGTATTGGAATATTTATATGTCTAAATTGGATAACTTCAGAATCAGTTAAAACAGCTAAACGAAAACTTAAATTTATGTTGATTTACTGAAAAATTTTTGCGATAAGTGAATTGTTGTTGGTTGGTGGGGGTCGCCTTTGGGATGTTAAGTTTGTTCCCATTTCATATGTTTTTTTATGATACTGGACCTAGGCATTCTCCAGGGTTCTTGGTATCTTTTATTTATTTTTATGTTTATTTCGCTGGACGCGTAAACGGGTGGTGCTGTTGACCGGGCAATTGACGGGGGAATATTTTTAATTACACTTGTTTGAATTGCATGTAGTGAAGTATGGATGTTGTAATTATTTAAAGAAGTTTTTTTCATCCCGTGCATTACGAATTTGTCTTCTCAGTCGGGCTCTGGACATTTTGTAACTTATTTTATTATTAAAATGAACTTGAACCTGGTAGAAAATTGACTCTATGGGTTTAGAAGGATAGAAAATTAGAGAAAAAAAAACAAAAACTTTACCATTAACAATGTAATTAACATATAGGGATTACTTACAATTTTAGCTTGCTCTAAAAATTTCTTTAACGCCTTCAAAAGATTTTTGGCATCCTCTGCACCGTCCATTTTTGAAACTATCCTCTTTATAGAAGTTGCCACTTTAGAACGAACTGAATAGCTATGCCTTGTCAAACAGACCACGAGAGTATGGTAAAGAACATGGTGATTTTTGGTTACTTTGGTCAGATGCTGGTGCAAAAGTGACTCAACCATCTTAGATGTATAGTGGATGCCTGAAAGTATGTACAAGTGTTAAGTTTAATACAGTGGCACAACAGAAAAGGATAATTTAGAAAAAGATGATGTCATCAGCATGTTATCAACATAAATCAAAATCAACAGCTCTATATCGTAGATTTTAGTTGCTTTTATTTTACATTGAAGCTGCCACAAAAAGCAGCAACAAACGATGCCACTTTGAATAGATCTCTATTCTTGTCAAACAGACAACGATGGTAAAGCTACAACAAAAAAGTGTCATTGAAAAAAGCTCCAAGAGATGTTAAGCAGTGGATTTTATGTTGTGTTTATAGTTACTTTTATTTATTTTATTTATGTTTTTTTTTTAGCTGCCAAAGAAAGTAGAAAAAGATGTTACCATTTGGGATAGATCTAAATTCTTTAAACAGAAAATCATGATAAAGCTACGAAGAAAAAGTGTCATTGACAAAAATAACTATACTTATCAGTAGATTTATACGGTAGACATTTAGTAGCTTTTATTTTACATTGAAGCTACCACAGAAATTAGCAGCAAACCTGGCCACTTTAAGTAGATCTAAATTCTTGTCAAACAGACAAATCAAACAGCCAACGGTGGTAAAGCTAAAACAAAAAAGAATCATTGAGTAAAAGATCGAAGAAATATTTATCTTTGGATTTTAGCTAGATTTTTAGTTGCTTTTATTTTACAATGAGGTTGCAACAAAATTTAGCAACAAAGGTTGCCACTTTGGATAGATCTGGATTAAATTGAAGCTGCCACAGAAAGAAGCAACAAATGTAACCACTTTTGAAAGTTATTGTCAAACAGACAACAACGGGGAAGCTACAACAAAAAAGTGTCATTGAGAATAAAAGCGAAGAAATATTTATCTTTCGATTTTAGCTAGATTTTTAGTTGCTTTTATTTTATATTGAAGATGCCACAGAGATATTAGTTGCTTTTATTTTACATTGAGATTGCAACAGAATTTAGCAACAAAGGTTGCCACTTTGGATAAATCTGGATTAAATTCAAGCTGCCACAGAAAGAAGCAACAAATGTAGCCACTTTTGACATTTATGAATTATTGTCGAACATACAACAATGGTGAAGCTACGGCAAAGAAGTGTCATTGAGAAAAAGATCGAAGAAATACTTATCTTTGGAGTTTAGCTAAAAAAAAGGGGGGTAAAGGATACGACATTAGACTTTACAGTCCGTACCGGCGGTGCTGATCTCCGTTTCTTGGCCCTTCAGCCAGGAAGTGCAATGGGGGGTTGGGGGCCAGCCATCCTGTGCTTTCGCATACCCTTCCTGTTTACCCTCCCCAGATTTCTCCAGGTACCCATTTAGAGCTGGGTCGACTCTGGCTAAGCTTACAGAGTCACGCCAATGACCCCCGTCCCAAACTGAAAAATTGGGTACACTGGGACTCGAACCCGCGTCCTCTCAGACAAGGGATCCCGAATCCAACGCACCAACCCACTCTGCCAGGACGGCTTTTGGAGTTTAGCTAGATTTTTAGTTGCTTTTATTTTACATTGAAGCTGCCACAGAGACATTAGTTACTTTTCTTTTACATTGAGATTGCAACAGAATTTAGCAACAAAGGTTGCAACTTTGGATAGATCTGGATTAAATTGAAGCTGCCACAGAAAGAAGCAACAAATGTAACCACTTTTGAAAGTTATTGTCAAACAGACAACAACGGGGAAGCTACAACAAAAAAGTGTCATTGAGAATAAAAGTGAAGAAATATTTATCTTTGGATTTTAGCTAGATTTTTAGTTGCTTTTATTTTACATTGAAGATGCCACAGAGATATTAGTTGCTTTTATTTTACATTTAGATTACAACAGAATTTAGCAACAAAGGTTGCCACTTTGGATAAATCTGGATTAAATTGAAGCTGCCACAGAAAGAAGCAACAAATGTAGCCACTTTTGACATTTATGAATTATTGTCGAACATACAACAATGGTGAAGCTACAGCAAAAAAGTGTCATTGAGAAAAAGATCGAAGAAATACTTATCTTTGGAGTTTAGCTAGATTTTTGGTTGCTTTTATTTTACACTGAAGCTGCCACAGAGACATTAGTTACTTTTATTTTACATTGAGATTGCAACATAATTTAGCAACAAAGGTTGCCACCTGTGATATATATGAATTATTGTCAAACAGACAACAATGGTGAAGCTACAACAAAAAAAGTGTCATTGAGAAAAAGATCGAAGAAATATTTATCTTTGGATTTTAGCTAGATTTTTAGTTGCTTTGATGCCACAGAGATATTAATTACTTTTATTTTACGTTGAATCTGCCACAGAAAGTAAGTATAACATTGCCTCTTCAGACAGTTATGAATTTGTGTCAAACAGACAAGTCAAAAAGACACCAATGGTAAAGCTAAAACTAAAAAAGGTCATCAAGAAAAAAAAATTCAGTAGTTTTATATGCTAAATTTTCTTGTACTTTTATTGTAGCCTGAAGTTGTCAAAGAAAGTAGCACTGTAAGTTACCACTTTGGAGGACACTGAATTGCTTTGCCTTGTCACACAGACAACAAGAGTACTGTTAAGGATGCGGAGGTATTTAGTTGCAATTGGCAGATGCTGGTGCAGAAGCCACAAGCTATCTAGATGCTTGGAAGTCAGTGAAGGCCTGGAAATCTGTAAAAGTGTTAATTTGATATTCTCTACAACCGAAACCTGTTGTAGCATAGTTGACTGATGGTCTGCTTGGCAATACTGGGCCCAGGGTTCGATCCCCGCCACAGCAAGGTTGGGCGACAAGCTTGCTACTTCTCCCTGTAAAAAACACCCAGCAACTCAAACGTCAATTCGACGCCCTATGAGCTAGCAATGGATCTGGAGGATCTTTATCCTTTTTTTTATATAACAGGACATTCTATTATAGTGGTAATACAACAACAGTATAGCTAAAAGAAAAAAGCGTCTTTAAGAAAAGAGATTTTAATTCGTACATTTGGATGCTAGGCTACTGTATTTATTTTATTCTGAAGGTGCCATAGAAAGTCGCAGCATAAGTTGTTACTTAGGAACCAGCTGAATAATTTTGCCCTGTCAAAAAGACAATAGGTTAAAAACAATAGGTTAAAATTTCCATGAAGGGAGCGCAGGATTTTCTAGCATTATTTGATAAAAAAACAATAAAAAAATAAATATGAAAAAGTTTTTTCAACTAGAAGTAAGGAGCAGCATTAAAAATAAAACGAACAGAAATTATTACGCATATGAGGGGCTCACCTCCTCTTAATACCTCGCTCTTTACGCTAAAGTATTTTTAGTAATCTCAACTATTTATTCTACAGCTTTTGTGATTCAGGGGTCATTCTTAATGAATTGGGACAAAATTTAAGCTTTAGTGTAAAGAGCGAGGTACTAACGAGGGAGTTAGTACGAGTAGGGTAAATGACATTGTGGTTTTTGGTCACTTTAGTCAAATGCTGGTGCAAAAGCCACAAGCTATCTTAGATGTATAGTGCAGGCCTGGAAGTCTGTACAAGTGTTATTTCAATATTCTATATAACAGGACCTTCCATTATGGTGATAATACTTCGACAGTATGGCTAAAAGAAAAAGACGTCTTTTAGGAAAAGATAAACGAGATTTTAATTCGTACATTTGGATACTAGGCTGCTGCTTTTATTTTATTCTGAAGGTGCGATAGAAAGTCGCAACACAAATTGTTACTTTGGAGGCTGCTAAATAGCTTTGGGGTATGGTGGTTTTTGGTCACTTTAGTCGGATGCTGGTGCGAACACCACAACAAGAAATAGAGAAAAACGAAAATAAAAACAAATAAACAAAAGTTACATTCTATACAGTTCCAGAACTACAAAATAATGATTTTTTCCCTAATCACCCAAAACCGTCAGTTACAGTAGTATATGCCCCTGTTGAACCAACTGATGGAGATACTAGTGACTCAGATGAATTTAACTTACAGTTACAGGAGCAAATAGACAGGTTACCAGGTAGAAATAGGGTGTATTTGCTAGGAGATTTTAACGCCCAGGTTGGTAGAAATAGGGATAGATGGTATCCTAGCCTAGGTAAATTTGGTGTAGGAAAAGAAAACAGTAATTAGTTTTACCCAATACTGTGTTTGGTCACGAAATGGCCCATAAGTTGACATGGTATTCACGTGATGGTAAGACAGCAAACCTTATTGATTATGTTATTGTAAACCAAAGACTAGCAGGATCAATACAAGATACTAGGGTGTATAGGAGTGCTGTTATTGATATTAAAAATAAAGATCAACATCTGTAGTTTTTAAGGTTAATTTAAAGCTGAAATTTCGGAAGGGTAACTACCTCCCAGAAATTTATGATGTTGGTAAACTCCAGGCTGAAAATTTGAGAAAAACCTTTCAAGGAACAGTTGAATACTAAACTTCAGAGTTTAAAATTTGACAATGTGGAAGATGGATGGAATAATTTTAGAAAAACAATTTGTGAAGTTGCTGATGGTGTCTTAGGGAAGAGTGCTAAGACAGCAACTAGGAATATTAGTGAAAACGCTTTATGTTTAATAGTGAGTAGAAAGGGTTTGTACAAGAATTGTCTGAGTGATAGGTCGTATGAAAACAAAAGGAATGTAAAGAAAGTGGAGAAAGCATTAGAATATGAACCAAGAAGATGTGAAGTGGAGGCCATGGATAAAATTGCTGAGGATCTGGAAGATGCAGCTAGATAATAATAAAATATAATACTGGCATATTAATAAATAGAAAGGGAGTAGTCAATCCGGACTAGTCCCAGTTAAAGATAGGAATGGGGCCACAATTAGTGATAAGGAAAAAGTTAAAGAAAGATGGGTAGAACATTTTGAGAATGTGCTAAACCGAGATACAGTTGCAGGAAAAGATATAGATAAAAATGAAAAAGTTTGTGTTACCTTGGATGTGAAGGTCGATTTGTTTTGTGAGGAAAAATTAAGAACAGTACAAAAAGGATTAAAAATTAATAAGACTCAATGTGCTGATAGTGTGATAAATGAGTTTCTTAAATATGGTGGCTCTGAGGTTAGGAATAAGCTACTGAAGATTATGAATATGATTTTTGAAAAAGGGGAAGTAGCTAATGATTTTAGGAAAACCTTAATTAAACCACTGTATAAAAAAGGTGACAAGAGTGAGTGTCGTAATTACCGAGGCATTAGTCTGGTCTCTACAGGTAGCAAATTACTTAGTAATATTATACCTTTTAGACTGAGAGATGCTGTAGACAAAGTTTTAAGGGAAGAACTGTGCGGTTTTAGAAAAGGTAGAGGATATATCGACCAAGTTTTCACTGTTAGGTTAATAATTGAGAAGCCTCTCCGTTTTCAAACACCTTTGGTCCTCAGTTTTATCGATTATGAGCAAGCTTTCGATTCTATTGATAGAAGAGAGTTAGCAAAGGTCTTATCCTTATATGGTATACCAGAAAAATACATTAAGATGATCTGTGCTATGTATGAGAATAATACTGATGTGGTTAAGATAGGAAATGAGGTTAGCAACTGGTTTTGTATTATTATCAGGAGTTAAGCATGTTTGTGTTCTATCGCCCTTTATATGGATCACTTTGATCGACTTCGTCTTAAGGAGCACATGAAAGGCAATTGAAGACCACGGAATCAAATGGGGAGGAAAAACGCTCCTGGACTTAGATTATGCTGATGATTTAAGCATATTAGATGAAAGTGTGAACAAGATGAATGAGTTTTAGGGGTTTTGCGAGTTCAGGGTGCTAGAATAGGCTTGAAAACTTAGGTTAAGAAGACTAAATCACTAAGGCTAGGAATAAGTTAAGATGGAAAGGTGATACTGGGTAACGAAAAGATTGATCAGGTTGGGAGCTTCACTTACCTTGGTAGTATTATTAGTAAAGACGGTGGGAGCAGTGAAGATGTTAAAAGTAGAATAGCTAAGGCTCAGGGTGTTTTTTCATAGTTAAAAAAAAGTTTGCAAGAATAGAAAGATAAGTCTGCAAACCAAAATAAGAATATTGGAAGCTACAGTGATGACAGTAGTCAAATATGGCTCTGAAGCATGGGCGCTCCGAAAACCAGATGAAAATTTACTAGATGTTTTCCAGAGAAATTGCCTACGGATTGTATGTATGTATGTACAAAAAGTATGTTGTACGAAAAGTGTGGTTCAATCCCGCTTTCTAGGGCTATAATGAAAGAAAAGTTGAGATGGCTAGGCCACGTTCTGCGGATGAAGGATGACAGATTGCCGAAGATTGTCCTTTTTGGCCAACCGTCTGGGGCTACACGGAAAGCAGGTCGTCCTCGTCTGGGTTGGGAGGATGTCATAAATAAAGATTTAAAGGAAATGGGAACTTCCTGGGAGGGTGTAAAGAGGGAGGCCTTGAATAGATTATGTTGGAGGAGTAGCATGCGTAGCTGTGTTGGCCTCAGGCGGCTTGGTGCTGCAGTGAGTTATTAGTAGTAGTAGTAGGAGTACATCTCTTTCTCCTGTCAAAAAGACAATAAGAGTAGGGTACGTGGTGGTTCTTGGTCACTTTAGTCCAATGCTGGTGCAAAAGCCACTAATCTATCTTAGATGTGTACTTCTAGACTGGAGGTATATTTAAGTATTAAGTATCAGGAACATAAAAATCAAAACTTTATTTTGCCCCCGGGAACCCTCATAGGTCTATTCATAGCTGAGAATCAGATCAGAATTTGAGATCAAAATAAAGTAGTCGTGGGCCTCAGGCCATGGCTAATTTTAGAAAAAGCCAAGATAGACAGTCCGATTGAGTGAGAGGCAAATCTGTCATAAGCCCTTATTAGGATTATAATTAAGGACTTACTTTCAGCTCCTTACTTTATTTAGTATTTCAAAAAGGTTTCCTTTACGAAGATTCTGGCGGAGTTTCTTACGGAGATTTTCGTGAAAACACCTCAGTTTCACGTCAATGCTTGTTTTTGTTAAAGAAAATGGTAAAACCAGAGCTCATAAATGCAGAAGTCATAAGCTTACCCTCTTCAGTTGCGGACGACAAAAACTTTTCAGCGAAAAATACACATTTTTCTGGATCAGCAATCAACGGCCACAGAGCACCTGCTTGAGACTCAACTTTTGGGTCAGTGGCAGCGAGCTTGAGCAACAAATACGCGGAAACAACTCCTTCCGTTACAACAGGGACCTAAAATAATCAATTTAATTATAATTATTATCAATAACAATTACTGTGACTAAATAATAATGGCCTGAAATGCAGGCCAGGGATAAAATTACCGAGGATCAAGAAGATGCAGCTAGACGGCATAATAGCAAAATATCATGTCATATGAAAAAAAAATTTCATATCATATCATTCTTATCGTTATTATCATTTTTATCATGCCATATTATGTTATTATTACATTTACATTATCATATTCTTATATTTTTCATATATTTTTCACATTGTTTCATATTATGTTTCATATATTTATATTATCATATTATATTATCATTATATTATCATATTATATTATTATTACATTTATATTATCATATTCTCATATTTTTCATATTATTTCATATTATTTTTCATATATTTATATTATCATATTTATAGTATCATATTATGTTATTATTATATTATCATATTATCATATTACATTATAACATTATTATATTATAACATAATATTATATTATAACATTACCATATTATATTGTCAAATCATTCTTATCATATCATTATCACATAATTTTTGTTCATATCATATGAAAAAAAACATAAATATCATACCACATCATATGAAAAAAATCATATGAAAAAAAAGAATGTAAAGAAAGGGGAGAAAGCATTAACTTATGAACTAAGGAGGTCTAAATTGGAGGCCATGGATAAAAATGCCGAGGATCTGGAAGATGCAGCTAGACGGCATAATAATAAAATATAATACTGGCATGTTAATAAATTGAAAGGGAGTAGTCAATCCGGACTAGTCCCAGTTAAAGATAGGAATGGGGCACAATTAGTGATAAGGAAAAAGTTAAAGAAAGGTGGGTGGACCATTTTGAGCATACGGTAAACTGAGATACAGTTGCAGGAAAAGATATAGAGGAAAATAGTAAAGTTTGTGATACCTTGGGTGTGACGGAAGATTTGTTTTGTGAGGAAGAATTAGCGGCAATACTAAAAGGGCTAAGAAATAATATGGTTCCTGGTGTTGATAATGTGGTAAATGAGCTTCTTAAATATGGTGGCTCCGGGGTAAAAAATAAACGATAGGAACCGTAGGTTATACGGTAAGAACGGTAGGATAGGAACGAGGTTAGTTAAACGATAGGAACGGGCCACAATTAGTGATAAGGCAAGAACTACAGAGAGATGGGCAGAACATTTCGAAGTTGTAGTAAACCGAGATAGAGTTGCAGGAAAAGATGTAGAAGAAAGTGAAAAAGTTTGTAATACCTTGGACGTAAAGGAAGATTTGTTTTGTTAGAAAGAATTAGCGACAGCCCTAATAGGATTAAAAAAGTAACAAGGTTCCAGGTGCTAAATGTGGGGTAAGTGTGCTCATTAAATATGGCGGCTCTGATTAAATATGGCGGCTCATTAAATATGGCGGTTCCAGGTGCTAAATGTGTGGTAAGTGTGCTCATTAAATATGGCGGCTCTGAGGTTAATAATAAGCTACTAAATATTATGAATATGATTTTTGAAAAAGGGGAAGTACCTAACGATTTTAGGGAAACCTAAATTAAACCACTGTAAAAAAAAAAGGTGATAAGAGAGAGTGTCGTAATTATCGAGGCATTAGTCTGGTCTCTGCAGGTAGCAAATTACTTAGTAACCTGATACTTTTTAGACTGAGATAAGTTGTAGACAAAATTATAAGAGAAGAACAGCGCAGTTTTACAAAAAGGTTGGAGGATATGTCAACCAAATTTTCACTCATGGGTTCATAATTGAGAAGTGCCTTAGTTGTCAAACACCTTTGGTCCTCAGTTTTATAGATTATGAGCAAGCGTCCGATTCTCTTGATAGAAAAGCTTTAGCAAATGTCTTATCCTTATATGGTATACCAGACAAATACATTAAAGTGATTAGTGCTATGTACGAGAATAACACTTCTGCGGTCTAGGTAGGAAATGAGGTTAGCAGGTAGTTTCGTATTAAATCAAGAGCAAAGCAGGGTTGTGTTCTATCCCTCTTTATATGCATCATTTTGATGAACTATGTCTACGCTAAAGTTTTACTCTTTGCCAGAATTCTGCTTTTTAAAACAATTAAAAGCTTTAGCGTAAAGAGCGAGGGATTGCAGAGGGGACAACCCATTTCATATACGGAGTAATTTCTGTTCGTTTTAAGTTTTAATGTCGCTCCTTACTTTCGGTTAAAAAAACTAGTTTTTTTATGTAATAACTAACTAGTAGCTGATTTAGCGTTAATGAGCATAGAATACTAAGAGTTAGAAGTAATCAATTTTGGCAAGAGAGTTAATAATTTTGCAATGGCTAAAGTAAGAAAAGTCCGATTTAGATATCAGAAAAGTTTGTTATAAAAATGAATTTTTTTTAAAAAATTTGGCCTGAAAATTTTTGGGAGACAGGAAACAGGCGGTAATCAAGATTTTGCCTCGGGTGCGAGAGATACCAGAACCGCCCCTGATAACCTGTCTTTTCTGAGTTGCTGCTTTTTAACACCCTTCAACGGAGTGTTCAATATTCCAACCCCCAGCAAATTTTATTGTTGTTGTTTTTTTTTGTCTTTGTTAACGGTACCTTAATTAATTTGGTATTTGCTTAGAGAAGTAACTGGAGGGAAGTAAACATGTCAAGAGAACAATTCTTACTTCATAATATGCAGAATGATCATGGTTATCACATTTTGCACGCAACTTTGCTATACGTTACAGCCATTTTGCATATCATGAAATAAGAATTGCTTTCTTAAAATAGGAAATTAATTTGGGCTATAAATTTGCCCATTAGGGGGGGGGGGTAAAGTATACCGGGATTGCAAGCAAAATGTGTTAAATATCGTTATTCTGCATATCATGAAGTAAGAATTATTCTCTTAAGGCAGGAAATATACAATTTTGGCTACAGCTTTGCCCAATAGGGGGGGGGGTATAAGTATAGCGATGCTTCAAGCGAAATGTGTTAAATATAATTATTCTGCATATAATGAAATAAGAACTGTTTCCTTAAGATAGAAAATATACAATTTGGGCTATAAATTTGCCCCTTAGGGGGGGAGATATAAGTATAGCGGTGGTTCAAGCAAAATGTGTTAAATATGATTACTCGGCATATCATGAAGCAAGAATTATTGTCTTAATATAGGAAATATATAATTTGTTCTATTTGTCCGTTAGGGGGCAGGGGTGAATTATAGCGGGGCTGCAAGCAAAATGTGTTAAATATCGTTATTCTGCATATCACGAAGTAAGAATTTTTGTCTTAAGATAGGATATATATAATTTGGGCTATTTGCCCATTAGGGGGGGGGGTAGAGTATAGCGGGGTTGCAAGCAAAATGTGTTAAATATCGTTATCCTAAATATCATGAAGTAAGATTCATTGTCTTAAGATATGAAATATATAATTTGGACTATTAATTTGCCCATTAGAGAGGGGGGGTAAAGTATGGCGGGGATGCAAGCAAAATGTGTTAAATATGGTTATTCTGCATATCATGAAGTAAGAATCGTTGTCTTAAGATAGGAAATATATAATTTGGGCTATTTGCCCATTAGAGGGGGGAAGTATAGCGGGGCTGCAAGCAAAATGTGTTAAATATCGTTATTCTGCATATCATGAAGTATGAATTATTGTCTTAAGATATGAAATATACAATTTGGGCTATTTACCCATTAGTGGGGGGGTAAAGTATAGCAGGGTTGCAAGCAAAATGTGTTAAACATCGTTATTTTGCATATAATGAAGTAAGAATTTTTGTCTTAAGATATGAAATATACCATTTGGGCTATTTTCCCATAGGGGGGGGGTGAAGTATAGCGGGGCTGCAAATAAAATGTGACAAATATGATTATTACGCATATTATGGAGTAAGAATTCTTTTCTTAACGTGCTTATTTCTCTTCAGTTAGCTCTCTAGGGAAATACCATTTTTTGTATCTATCTCTCGAAATGCTATTCAGCCACAAGGAGCGACATTCCAAAATCAAAAATTAAGAAAATAAAATACAAAAATAGAGAGGAGGGGCCTACAAACCTGTCCAGGCTGAGCTGCTGCTCTTTCAATACCCTTCAACAGAGTTGCCACTACTTCACCCCCTTGCACTAGTCCGTTTCCATGAAAACTCTTTTCCATACAAATAAAGTAAGCCGTTCTCACAGGTGCTGTGGCTGTCTTCATAGCCACGCCTTTCTTGAATGTTTCTATTAAACTATTGGGAATCAAGTCACTAAAGCGTGCAGTCCAATTTGATAAGGCATTTAGAGCTTCAATCAAGGTTCCTTCATGCACTAAAAACAGAGGACTAATAAATGAACAATTAAAACACAAAAAGCGGGAAAACGACATTTTTAAATGTTAAAATAGCAACATTTTTTAGCTAAAATACTTATAAATACTTGAAAAATACGCCTAGTAAAATCAAGGGCACCTTCATGCACTAGAAGTAGAGGACTAATAAATAAAAATAAAACAGAAAAAAAGGGGGAAACAAAACTTTTAGTTGTTTAAATAGTAGTATGTTTCGGCTAAGATACTAATAAATAACTTAAAAATAAACCTAGAAAAATCAAGGGTACCTTCATGCACTAAAAACAGAGGACAAATAAATGAACAATTAAAACACAAAAAGCGGAAAAATGACATTTTTAAATGTTAAAATAGCAGCATTTTTCGGCTAAAATACTTATAAATACTTGAAAAATACGCCTAGTAAAATCAAGGGTATCTTCATGCACTAGAAATAGAGGACCAATAAATAAAAACAAAACAGAAAAAAAGGGGGAAACAAAACTTTTAGTTGTTTAAATAGCAGTATGTTTCAGCTAAAATACTAATAAATAATTTAAAAATAAACCTAGAAAAATCAAGGGTACCTTCATGCACTAAAAACAGAGGACTAATAAATGAACAATTGAAACACAAAAAGCGGGAAAACGACATTTTTAAATTTAAAATAGCAACATTTTTTAGCTAAAATACTTATAAATACTTGAAAAATACGCCTAGTAAAATCAAGGGCACCTTCAT
Organism: Artemia franciscana; assembly: GCF_032884065.1. Classification (NCBI taxonomy): domain Eukaryota; kingdom Metazoa; phylum Arthropoda; class Branchiopoda; order Anostraca; family Artemiidae; genus Artemia; species Artemia franciscana. The sequence continues at coordinate 3,835,947 of NC_088882.1, forward strand.
GCACTAGAAGTAGAGGACTAATAAATAAAAATAAAACAGAAAAAAAGGGGGAAACAAAACTTTTAGTTGTTTAAATAGTAGTATGTTTCGGCTAAAATACTAATAAATAACTGAAAAATAAACCTAGAAAAATCAAGGGTACCTTCATGCACTGGAAATAGAGGACCAATATATGAAAATAAAACAGAAAAAAGGGGGAAACAAAACCTTTAGTTGTTTAAATAGTAGTATGTTTCGGCTAAAATACTAATAAATAATTTAAAAATAAACCTAGAAAAATCAAGGGTACCTTCATGCACTTGAAATAGAGGACCAATATATAAAAATAAAACAGAAAAAAAGGGGGAAAACGTCACTTTTGTTTGTTAAAATAGCAGCACGTTATGGCTGAAATACTAGTAAATACTTTAAGAATAAAGCTAGAAAAATCGAAGGTACCTTCATGCACTAAAAATAGAGGACTAATAAATAAGAAAATTAAAACATAAAAACGAGAAAATGACAATTTTGATTGTTAAAATAGATTGTTAAAATTTGATTATTAATATTGTCGGCTGAAATATTAATGAATACTTGAAAAACACACAGAGAAAAATGAAGGGAACCTTCATTCACTAGAAATAGTAAACTTATAAATGACAAATTAAAACAAAGAAATGTTAAAAATATCATTTTTACATATTAGAATAGCAATTTTTTCGCTAAAACACCTATAAATACGCCAAGCAGAATCAGATTACCTTCGTTTACTAAATATAGGTGATGAGAATTGACAAATCACAAAAAAAGTAAGTTTTATATTTTTAAAGAGGAAAAAGAGATGAAGATATAGAGTTTCAAGAACACGTTTTCCCAAGTCCATTTTTAAACCCGTTTTTGCCACTCCATTTTCTACAAAACCTGGGACTAAGTTTTGTTATTATCGTGTGTCCTGTTGAAAGCTGGGGCAATTGGTTTTTGCCGATTGAACTTTGGATAGAAAGTAGGTTTCAGTGAAGTGGCTAGATCGTTCATGTCAATGGTTCATTTGACATGTTCTGTCAGAACGTCGCTTGAGAGGGTGTAAGCTAACTTACGGCGAGTAACCCTGATTTTCTGAGCATCTAAAAAGCTTAACCTCTCTCCCCGTACTGTATTATTCCCCTAGCTTTTGATCAATAGCATTGACCTTCACTTTTCTGAGCGCAGGCCTTAGTGCAGGTCTTAGTGGAGGCCTTCAGCCGGAATTCTTATAGCGAAGCTTCCTGTTTTGTAGCGGAAAATAAAACAGACGATAAAGCTTAAAATAACAATAGCAAAAATTTATATTAGCTTGAAAATCAGGACTTTGATTCCGTGTTTGAAATACTGTCAGCAAGATGCGTACCTAAGACAATACGTAGACGATTCCTCAAAAAAACACATAATAGATACTTCTCCGTCTTTCGCAGCGCCCATGGTTCAGAACTTGATCACTTCCATCACTGTAGCTTCAACTATTTTAATTATTTTTTATTGCTTTATTGCCCTAAAAAAATTGCTTATTGCCCTATTTTTTTTATTACCCTAAAAGAATTGGTAAACCATTTATTGTGGACACAAAGTTTACCTAGATTAATAAATAAACTAAATTTTATAGCTTGTCCACATTGTTCTTTAGATTTTTTTTTATTTTTCCTAAGCACTATTTTTTATAATAAAGCTTACTTCCAGGTGTTTTTTTATGCATTTAAATGGGACTATTTTTCATTTTCTTACATTAAGAAAAATTAACGATCCTTAAGGGACTAATCATTTCATAAAATTATTGAAGACTCTACTTGAAATGACCTGTCTACAACTTTTAGGGTCTACGGCCCTTTACTAGGGAGCCTAGTAAAGAGTCCTGACCCTAGTAAACTTCCTGACCCTCGTAAACTTCCTTTAACTTCTTTATAACTTTACTACCTACCCCTAGTAAACTTCACAAACTGAATTTTTTTTTAACAAAAACCTTTTACACCAACTTTTCTTCTATAGTTAAGTCCTTTATGAAGAGGTTTGCCACACACCCCTCCACGTCATGAACAGACGAGCCACTAACGCCACGATGACCCAGTTTGCCAATTCTGTGAATCATTCTAATTTTCTCTTGAGCCAGACTTAGTTGCCTAGGCTTCACATGGCATGTTTACAATCTTTTTTTTGTCAAAAACTACTTTTCCTAAGCTTCACATGCTATATTTAATATATATTTTTCTCCTCAGCCGGAGTTAGCTTTCCTAAGCTTCACATGACATATTTACTATCATTTTTTGTCAAAAACTACCTTTCCTCAGCTTCTTTTTGCTCCTAAGCTGCTCAAGAGACAATATTACTTGTGTCCTGAGCCAGAATTAGCTTTTCTAGGCTTCACATAACATGTTTACGATCATTTTTTGTCAAAAAATACTTCTCCTAAGCTTCACATGGTACATTAAGAATCACTTTTCTCTTAGGCCAGAATTAGCTTTCCTAGGCTCCACATAACATGTTTACTTTTATTTTTTGTCAAATCTACCTTTCCTAAGCTTCATATGGCATATTAAGAATCACTTTTCTCCAAGGCAAGAGTTAGCTTTTCTAGGCTCCACATAACATATTTACTATCATTTTTTGTCAAAAAGTACTTTTCCTAAGCTTCATATGGTATATATAGAATCACTTTTCTCCAAGGCCAGAGTTAGCTTTCCTAGGCTTCACATGAGTACCGATCGCAGATCCAAAAAGCATATAAGGAACACTGGACAGAAAAATCAATCCATCAGTCCTTGGATTAGTCCTGGACTGCTCCAGTGCATTAACAAGAAAAATAAGCTTTGGACTAATGACGTAAATAAACCTTGCATAGCGACGCTAGACAAATATATAAAAAAATAAGAAATGCCTTGATCAATTTTACGCAAAGCTAAGATAAATGATTTCACTGGAACAATATCTGAAAGTGTGGAAGACTCACGGAAGGTATGGAAGGTTGTAGAGTCTTTACTACGTCCCTGCAGCACCCCACCTGAGCTTCCTTTGAAATGACCTGTAAATGGGGAAACTACATCGGGGCCAGAAAATGTTGCAAATGCACTGGGATCATTTGTTTCAGGGGTGTAAAAAAAGGTTCCACGAAGGGTCTTAAAGATTACCTAGTCCCAGCATGCACCAAGCCAATGGCTCTCATTCCTGTCTCTCCACCTAAAATTCTGTCGATTATACAAAATCTAAGAGGAAACTCTGCTTTTGGATTCGACCGAGTACACACCAATGTGTTAAAAGCAGTTGCTTCTACAATCATAGAGCCTTTTACTTACCTGATCAATTTGTCTCTGCAAAAAGTACCTTCCCAAAACAGCTAAAAAAGTTCCTTTGCACAAAGGTTCTCGAGCTGATTCTGCGAATTATAGACCTATTTCCATTCTTTCAGTTTTTGAAAAACCAATGCAGCAGCAGCAACTCCAGTTTATGGAGAAAAAGGGTTTCTTAATACTCAGTTTGGGTTTAGACCAGGACACTCCACCCAAGATGCACTACCGGTTTGAACTTCATGGATCAACAAAGTTCTGGATTCTTGCCTTCTACCTGCAGCGGTCCTGATTGATATTAGAAAAGCATTTGATAGTATGTACCACCCTGTTCTCCTTGGAAAATGTATCACCTGAATAAGAGGCAAAACTCTGGATTAGTTCAGATCGTACTTGAGGGACCGCTGGGAGAAGATCCAGGACTTAATTTATTCGTCAATTGCGGTGTCCCCCAAGGGTCAATATTAGGACCACTATAGTTCCTGATTCACGTGATCTGAGTAGCATATTAAACCCAGAATGCACTATTCTTCACTGCTATAACTTTATCACGATGAAGCTTCTTTTGACCCTGTAGATGATGATGAGCTTGTCACTTTTGCAGATGATGCCACACAAGACTGCTGTGAAAGAGATAAAACAGCGATCATTTCAAAGCTCAGGATTGTTCTCGAGGAGACATATCTCTGGATGGACTCTAACTGACCTGATAAATCTTGTATTATATTGTTCCAGTGAAATCATTTATCTTAGCTTTGCGTAAATTGAACTCTGACCGGGTCAGAAGTGTCCATCCGAAAATATGTGGTATCGAAATATCCAGAGGTTTGATCAGTCGGCCAGAAAATTGTTTTGCAAAACACCAGGGAGTTCTGCTTGATGAGAACCTGTCATTCCTGCATCACATTCAAGTAGTAGAGCTGAAGATTTTCCCGGAGTTGTGGAATAATAAAGAAACTAAAGGACACTTTGCCGCAAGAAACACTGGTCTTGCTATACAGCGCTATTATCAAACCCCATTTACAATACTGTGCAATGATCTGGCAATAGACTTTTAAATCTCACCTGAGGAAGCTCAATTCGATCCATAAACGATCTTTGAAATTAATTGGCATAAATGAAGAGTATTTGTCAAAGGAATCGCTGCATCATCAGTCATACTTCACCTCTATGTTCAAGCTGGCCGGGTATCTACAAGCTAGTCGGGTATTTCTGATCGGGTATTTACAGTTCTAGCTGGTGAACTCCCGTCTACAATTAAACATTATTTCGACCAATCTCGGACCAGCATAATGTAAATACCCGATCAGAAAAGATTAGTTAAATAATGGCAAAAAAAATACAATGTCTTAAATATAAATAGATAAAAATAAAGTTAAAATTTTATTTTGGTATGATGAAGCAGCATTCCCTGGGACAAAGGGCAGGAGGATAATTGGTAGTTATGTTGGAAAAAATGAGAGGTATGGCTATTTCTGAGAGTAGGAGCAGTGACCACGCAGCTTATTATGTTTAAAAGTTAACGATCAAGGATCTCGGCGTCCAGAACTAGATTTACGTTCCGGACGTTATTAGGACGTTCTGGACGTTATTACGTTATCTGGACGTTAAAAACCTACTGTTATTAGGCTTAATTTATTTTTTGATTTTATAATAAACCCAATTGAACTAGAACTTGTAAAAAATAAAAATAAATAAAGCAAACGTTCTAAATAGGATCCTATTAATTTTATAACAACTTACCTTCTGTAGTTAAGATTTTAATGAATTGGTTGGCCACATTCACGCTCAAGTCATGAACAGATGAGCCGCTAACACCATGATGGCTCAGTTTGCCGATCCCTTGAATCACGCTAATTTTCTCTAGGGCCAGAGTTAGCTTTCCTTCTGACCCGCCAAGAATGCCAAAAAGGATATTGACCAAACTCTTGATTGCCGCCACGTCACTACATTGACGAGCGGTCGTCTCGATGGCTTTAATTGAACTTTCACGAATCTTGTCGTCTTTTGCATGGATTGGACCTGAGGTAAGAGAACAAATAAAATATGTTTTCAAAATGGTGGATATACATACAACATCTGAACATAACAGCGACCTAGCAAGAACCAAACAAGATGACTACCTCTTAGTTACAGCAATTGGCACCTCTTAGTGGCAATTGCCTCCCGTCCCCCTATCTTGAAATACTCTTTTTGTAATTTTTTTTTAATAAAAGAAATATCCCTCCCTTAGATTTTGAAAATAACTTTTATTTAAAAAAAAAAAGGAAAAAATCCCTACATTTTATTGAATTGGTGCCAGTGGTTACAGTGTTCCCTCTTATGGACTTGTATGAGCTAATAGAAACCGTCCAGTCATATCGTATACACTGGGCGAAATATCCTTTTATACCCTCTATATACCAAGGTACACCCTTTTCCCCTAATGCCATTTTTTAACATATTCTAAGACCATACAGGCCATGACGTAAGAAGAAAGGAAAACAATAAGGAGACAAAAACACAAAACAAGCAACAAGGACAATTTCCTACCAGGGAACACAAAAACAAAACAAAAATTCAGTCAGGGCCTCCACCAAGCCATCTTCAGTGCTTATTCTTTTTTTCCTTTTTCGATAGATAAATATATTTATTTTCAACAAAAAAAAACTTATACCACACACACAGAGATCCCACAAAGACTATGACCCGTAAAGCAGGAGGATTACGAAATAAAACATTCACATATTAAACTATGAATCAATTAAGCACATGAAATACAAAAATATCTACAGATAAAATAAAAACAAAAAAAAGAAATTTAAAAAGAAGAAGAAGAAGCGACAGACGTAGAGATTTCATTCAAAAAAGACAAAATCCACAACTGAAACTTTCGTTATTATAGATGGCTCATTTTTCTATATTTTTTTCTTAAAGTTTGGTTTTTATTCACGAGTACTTAGAAATTTAGTTTTTCTTCTTTTTTTCTCATATAGAGACAATCTTAGCCGTCAAATTTCGGCATTTTATACCTCTATTATCACATCCAAATTCCGTTCTAACCGCCATCAACTTGCTAACCATTAAAATGAAGTAGATCTTCTCATACCTTATTGCCCCATTTTGGAAAATCCTTACAAAGTTATCATTATATCAAAGTTACAAAGTTATCATATATTTACTTACATATTAACTTACATTACATATATTAACTTACAAAGTTATCATATATCATTCAAAAATCCGTTCTTTGTTTTTCTGTTTCGCAAAGTATATATTACGTGATCCAACTTTACACAGAAACCCATTAATAGTTCAAAAATAAAAAATCTCAGGCCATGGATTTAACGCGTACCCGGTTGATTTAAAGAGAACTAGGAGTTCTTTGGAGGACGTAAAGATTGAAGCTTTGAAGAGGTTGGTGCGGAGGAGGACCGTGCGCAGCCATGCTGGCTTCAGGCGGCTTGAACCTGCAATGAGCTGTTATTGGCAACGGTAATAGCAGTACTAACAATGATTTAAACCATGCTCTCAATCCAAGTTCTGAGAAGTAAAATTTCACTTCGGTAGCCACATTTTCCATAAGCAGAGGGAACGACGTGCCGGCGTTGGCAACGAGCACATATGCACGTTTTTTTTTCTTGGGAGGGGAGGAGGGCTAATAATAACAAACCAATTGATAACTTGAATTAAAAATTGCCCTATAACTTGGACTTAATCAGGATTTCAGGGAAGGTCTGAAACTGACCCCCCTCCCCGTGTAAGTTTCTGGTGGAGGACTATTCAGTTCGGTTTTGCTTCGTATCGAGTTAAAATAAAATCTTTGAACCCCAAGCCAAAAATATATCGTTGTGTTGCAAAATAAAATGTCACGTTATATATACGATAGTCGAATGACTTTTTGGTTTTAAAATTCATGTCTATGGTCGGCAAAATAGCCCTTAAAACAAATAAGCGCCTCTTCATTATGCAGTAGTAAAACATGTGCCACTACGTTGTAGTATAAAATTTTGGGTCGCACAATAAACAATATAGTCAATCAAAGGTTCAGTTTCCTTCTGGTTTTTAAGATTGTTTTTCCTACCCACTTACCGTCGGTCACCAAACCACAGGGCTTAACGGTGGTGAAAAGAACAAGGCGCTTCAAATATGCTTCAACGGTCATCTTCTTTCAACACTTTTCAGCTCCGTTTCTTAACACCATTACTGCAATGGAAACTTTGAGCACAGGGACTGTTACATTCATCTGTTGAAGTTGTGATATATTTTGAGGTGTTTAAATTTTGTCTCTAATGTTTTATTCTTTTTGTTTTATTATAACATAATAACAGCGTGTCAACTGTCTCAGAAAACTTGTCAAATTTATGTCAGATCTCTGAATCTCCTACCTGGTGTGTATGACCTGGGTTTAGAAGGATGTGTTTGATTCCTTTGACAATCACGTTGGATGCTGCATGGAGAGACATGAAAGCAACATACTTAATCCTAACCTTCTTCAAATCCAGGACAAAAAAAAACTTTCCTTTTTGCTCTTTCCACGTAGCAGCGACAGTTTCATTCGTACTCATTTTACCGTCGACCGTTAAAGTCCGGAGGTTACCCCTCACCGGCAAACCTTTATTGGCGTTCAGATGATACAGCGTAAGGTTGTATGTTACAACGTATGTTCTATGTCTATGTATACTGTAACCTATGTTACTGAACATAGGCTTTCTTTTGAAATATAAATGGAGCCGCATTGCCTTTAAGACACCTATGTGTCTTAACTGCGCACACCTATGTGCGCCTATGACACCTATACATAGACACCTATGTGTCTATGTGTTTGCACACCTATGTTCAGTAACTGCGAGTTTCAAAACCCGTCAAATTGCTTCTCTATATTATTTTTTGTTTCATTTTTACTTCCTTTTCTTTCCTGTCTTGTTGGGCTTGATAGAGTTTCTTAGCCTCCTCATACTCATGTTCCTCAAGAGGGAGGTATGTCCACTTCAAAGATCCTCCACAATAGTCTTTCCAAGGGGAAAGAAAAATAAACTAAAATTTGAGCACTCTCGAATGAGCTTCAGACATGTGTATTTCCTTATTAATATTGGACCTCCTCCAGTAGTTTCTACATTATTTACGTTTATGGTGGAAATCCTGGTTATATGTGCTCGCCCGGTCGCAAGTGTTTTTTATACTTTTCTTGGAGCGGGCACTAAACGCTTAGTTGAATTTCGTAATTAGCGACGAAGACCACACTGCCTTTCCATCAAAAACAACAAAATAAAGGTAGATACGCTTTCAATATAAGCTTTCAGTGTTTGAATGATAAAAGTGATAAAATAAAAATGATAAAAGAAAAAATAAAAGTGAGGTTTTCATTTGTCAAAACATCGACAAAAAGAGAAGGAAATCGCCATAATATTCAAGATTACCGCAAAGAAATATCGAAAGTAGACTAATTATTAACATACAATGATATCAACTCTGGGAAGTTTCTTCAATTTTGATTTTCATTGTTATGATTACAAAAGAGAAATTGCTTAAAATATATTTTTATTTGAGGTTTCATGAATTGATAGAGTCTATTTCTTTACAATTTAATCCGTGTTTGACTCTTTTGGCCAAATATACATGCCCAGCCAGTTGCTAGTCCGTTGGAGACAAACCATTTTGGGAGTCAGAAAACACAGATCCAGTTTTTGGTGTCACGCAATCTTTTTGGAAAAATTGAGGGCCATTTGGGGGGATACATTAGAGCAATCTTCTCCATAGTCTTTTCTTCATTGAAGCTCACTTGCATTCCTCTGCATGCTCTGAGAGTCTAAGCAAATCAAAGAAAAATAATTGGCTGACAAAATGATATAATGATAAACCTCACTTTAATCATTATTATTTCGTTTGAATGAAATGCATCGACTCGCCTCACTTTATCTATCAGTCCAGGTTTAACTTCGTTGAAGTTATGATGCTAGGGCTGTTAAAAAAAATAGTTTTAAAGATCGTCTTTTAATACAAGTTTCTCTTTTATAATTTCATTTGTGTTATACTGTGTCCAAGGAGTCCCCTTTTTATGCTGTGTCCCCCTGTGTCCAAGGGGCGGCTCTTGGATACACGGTCGAAGTATTCATGTAAAGTTTGGAATTCCACTTTCTTAAGAAAAAAATCCCTATGTTTCTACCTGTATTTTGTTATTTATGGTTGAGCTTCTTTTTCGACTGAGAATAAAAGTGAACTGAACTAAACTGAAGTGGAAACTTTGACACGGTGATCTTTAGAATTCTTAATTTATGTCATGCTATACTTTGTAGCACAGTATTATACTTTGTAGCACAGTATTATACTTTGTAGCACAGTATTATACTATACTTTGTATTTATACTTTGAAGCAAAGTATTAGTGCTAGAAACAGCTATGGCACACACTTACCTGTAATAGCTTTCCCTATTTCTGCTGCATATTGACTCAAATCGATACTGACGGCACCAAGAACAAAAGAAAACGCCTCCATTATCATTTCAGGATTTCTCAGGATTGCTTTCTGTAGAGCTGGCAACACTGACTTCTTAAATTCATCATGACTCAGATATTTCAAAAATTCGGATGCAACTTGTAAAACATGCTCCGGTGGCTTAGTTTTAGTTGTTATAACAGCCTTGACAAATGTTTCGATTAAAAATGCCTAAAAAGAGAATATTCGGGTATTTGGACAGTCCGGTTCTCAAGCCATAGCGACTGAAGAATCTTGTATAACTTAGGTTTATTCCAGCTTTTTTTTTTTTTTCTTCACAATCTAAATCTGAAATTGTCTTTTGCGTAGCTTCAGAGTTTTTCTGATTTGGGTGAAAATCTAACACCCCCAATCTGAATTTCAGTTCAAATCTTGAACTCCCAGCGTGAAAAATACTACTACTACAAACAACGACTCACCGAAGCACCAAGCCGCCTAAGGCAAGCATAGCTATGCACGCTCATTCTTCAACTCTATCTATCCAAAGCCTATCTATCCCAAAGCTCCCAGAAATTTACCATTTCCCTTAAATCTTTCTTTACGACATCCTCCCTCGCCAACCAGAGACGACCTGTTTTCCGCTTAACCCTGGACGGTTGGTCAAAAAGGACGATTTTTGACAATCTGTCATCCTTCATCTCCAGATCCTGCCTTAGCCATCTCAACCTTTTTCTCATTATAGCCCTAGAAAGCGGGATTGAACCACACGCTTTGTACACCCTATTGTTTGAAATATGTTCAGTCAGTCGGACATCCAAAAAAATCTTTGTTCAATTAGGGAGACATCATACCATTTGGAAAACAGTTTTATTTGGCCCCATTTTGAGTGTGAATGTATTTCTTGTCCCAAGGACCTTCAGACACGAGTTTCAAGCAAAAAAGGGCTAATTTTGAGAAGTTTCTTGAGGCGTTAAGGTCGCCTAATCCAGTAATATAATGACCCAAAAATTGTGGAAATAGGAAGAACCATACAATGAAAAGCACCCTCTGATGGCCTAGTTTTATTTGCCAGGAATATAATGACCCAAAAATTACGAAAATAGGAAGAATCATACAATGAAAAGCACCCTCTGATGACCAAGTTTTATTTGCCAGGAATATAATGACCCAAAAATTATGAAAATAGGAAGAACCATACAATAAAAAGTACCCTTTGATGACCTAGTTTTATTTGCCACAACCACTGTGAGACATTAATTTGTTATTGCCGTAATTCAAAATAAACAAATTAACTAATAAATTAATTTTTATTTTTTTCTAGAAAATTTTCTAAGAAGCGAAAATTTGAAAGAAATTTAGGAGAGAAAATACTAAGTTAATTGTAAATTTTTCTAATTCCTGTATTTATAGCTGCAAGTCACACATATTGCAAGCGAGGACATGTAGGGTAAATTTACACCTTGGTAAATTTGTCAGAATCACGGTGAGACAATAATTTATTACTGCCTTAAATCAAAATAAATTAACTAATAAACAAATTAGTTTTTATGCCTCATTTTTTATTTATTTTCTAGAAAATTTTCTATGAAGCGAAAATTAGAAAGAAATTTAAGAGGGAAAATTTTCTAGAAGCACAGACAGCTAAGAAGTGAAAATTAGATAGAAATTTAAAAGAGAAAATTTTCCCAAGAAGCAAAAATTACAGATAAATTTAAGAGAGAAAATGTTCTAAGAAGTGGAAATTGAAGAGAAATTTAAGAGAGAAAATATTCCAGACTAATTCCTCTGTTTATAGCTCTAAGTCACACATATGCAAACGAGGACACGTATGGTGAACTTGCAAATGTGTTAAATTTGTCACAACCACTGTGAGACAACAATTTATTACTGCCTTAAACCAAAATAAAATAAATTAACTAATAAAAAATTGATGCTGATTCCTTATTTTTATTAATTTTTCTAGAAAGTTTTATAAGAAGTGAAAATTAGACAGAAATTTAAGAAAGAAAATTTTCTAAGAAGCAACAATTAAAGACCAACAGGACTAATAACAATTCTATAACCAACAGGACTAATTAATATAATAATTCAAACTTAAAATGAACAGAAATTCAAACTCTTTCCCGGCATAAGAGATACAGGGTGGCGAACATGATCAACACCTAAAACGGTCATTTTAAAAACATACCCTCCCCCACTATCGCTATTCTGCACCAGTGCGCTTGTGCACTGTAAAGCGCATGCGCATGTTTATGGTGGGTATTAAAAACCTACCATCTGCATCAAATTTGGACCAACACTAGCGTGGTCTTTGATTGGATGAAACTGATTTCATGAAATCACTTTTAACTAATCAGAGGCATTTTCCGCTGACGAAGGGACAGTGGTATTTTATGCCTTTAGTCACAACATCACTGATAGCCAATGGAAACCACTATTTCTCGAATAAAATCAGAATTCCAAATTATTATTGGTTCACATTTGATACAGATGGTCTCAAATTTGAAACAGATGGCCAAGATGGAATTGAAAATGGTCTTGAAAGGGAATGTGGTATGCCTTTAGTCAAAACATTATTAATAGCCAATGAAAACCTACTAATAGCCAACAAAAGTATAGGTTACTCATAATGGAATACACCAAAATAAGATGAAAACATAATATTTTAGTAACAAAATTACAGAAAGTACAACAGAAAATTATGGAAAGCAGACCGTCCAGAACGCGTCATATTAAAGACCTAACCACCTCTATATATTAGATATTGAATTAAAATATGCCTGCATAGTAGTTTATCTTACTGAGGCTAGGCTAATTATCTCAGAGTGCACAGAAAGGAACCGGTTTTAAAACTGATACAGAACAACAGTGTGGTCGCTATAATACACAAGTACCAAAAGTTTGATATATATATATATATATATATATATATATATATATATATATATATATATATATATATATATATATATATATATATATATATATATATATATATATATATATGGCCAAATTACGATGCTGGGGAGGGAGGGGTAACCTCTTTCTATTCTAGTAATCTTCTTTTTCTCTTTAACTAAAGGATGAAGATTATCTTAATGCGAGGGGATCAGAGAAGAGGTCAGGAACAGGGTGGATAAAGAGGGGGTGTTTTTGGTATTTAGCTGTTAGTATTCGTGTATTTCAGCTTGATGTAGAGAATAATTCTAGCCTTTTTATGGCTTGTGCTCTAACTATTGATTAATTTGATGCACGGATCAATCATTGACTGATTGATTGATTAACAAAATCCTAATACCAGATTAAATGAACAAAAATCAGAAGCTTTTTCCCATTAAACTCTAAAACATATA
>NC_088882.1:3849014-3965231 GCF_032884065.1 Artemia franciscana
GGTTAAAAGTCTTGCAAAATTACGAAGTTTGTGCAAGCCATAAATATTCTCTTCACCAAACTTTTCCATGAAAATACAATCTTCAAGAAACTGTTTTAAGCATTCTTAAAATAAAGTCATCATTTTCTACTTTTTCTTGAAACTCATCAAATTTCATTTGAATACTCAATTTCATGGAAAAGTTTATTCAAGAAGCGCCAACTACCCAAAAACTACGAAAAACAATCAAAACAATCAGAGCATATACACATTCGTAGCAGTCAAATGCTGCAATCATGCAAGCTACATCACTAAAAGCTGCAATCATCCAGCTTATTTGTAGCTTTTAAAAGGCAGGATTGTGGCCTTTGTTGGATGAGCCTTGAGTTTAAAGCAGGAGCAGAAGAGAAGAATTTACCAAAATTCTTCGTCAATCGTACCACCAACTCTGGAGCTTGATCGCCCAACTGCGAGCAGGTGGTATTGTGAATGGAAGTATTTTATAAAGGGAGTATTGCGGTAGAGTCTCATAAAGAACTCAAGGCTTGATTGTGCAACTCTGAGTAGGCAGTACCACAATCGGAAGTGTCTTTATAAAGCCCACATCACAGCGAAGTACCATGAAGAGCTTAGGGGTTTGATCGTGCAATCCTGATTTGGCAGTATTGCGAGTGGCAGTATCTTTATGAAGGCATCATTGCGGTTGGGTACCATGAAGAACTCCGAAGCTTGATTTTGCAGCTGCGAGTAGGTAGTATTGCGAGTGGAAGTACCTTTATGAAGACAGCATTACAGCGAAGTACTATAGCCAGCGGAAGCATATTAATAAAGGCAGCATTGCAGCTAAATATCATGAAGAACTCCGGGTTTCGATTGTGCAACTCTGAACATGCAGTATTGCTATTGGAAGTAAATTTATGAGGGCACAATTGGGGCGGACTACCATAGAGAACTTCAGAGCGTGATTATAAACCTGTTAGTAGCAGCGTTGTGGTGAAGTACCATGAAGAGCTCCCGAGCTTTATCGTGCAACTGCAAACAGGTACCATTGCAAGTGGAAGTACCTTTCGAACGATAGCATTGGTGGACATCTATGTGTTGAATCTTTAACTGTTGTCATCGCGCATTACAAAACGATTTATCGTCAATTTTCTTCACCAATGGATCTCATGAAGTACTCTGGAGCTTCATCTTGCAACTGCAAACAGGTGGCATTACGAGTGGAAATGCTCTCACAAAAAGCAACATTACGATACAGGGGCTCTCAATATGATTAATCTTCTACTCTACACAGGATACAGAGATTTGCTGCCTTTTTCATCATCGATGGACGATGAAGAATTCTGAATCTTTAACTGTTGTCATCGCGCATTACAAAACGACTTATCGTCAATTTTCTTCACCAATGAATCTCATGAAGTACATAGGACCTTCATCTTGCAACTACAAACAGGTGGCATTACGAGCCTAAATGCTCTCACAAAAAGCAACATTACGATGCAGGGGCTCTCAATATGATGAATCTTCTACTCTACACAGGATACAGAGATTTGCTGCCTTTTTCATCATCGATGGACGATGAAGAATTCTGAATCTTTAACTGTTGTCATCGCGCATTACAAAACGACTTATCGTCAATTTTCTTCACCATGGAATCTCATGAAGTACATAGGAGCTTCATCTTGCAACTACAAACAGGTGGCATTACGAGCGGAAATGCTCTCACAAAAAGCAACATTACGATGCAGGGGCTCTCAATATGATGAATCTTCTACCCTACACAGGATACAGAGATTTGCTGCCTTTTTCATCATCGATGGACGACGAAGAATTCGGGAGCTTGATTGTGCAAGTCGTGCACCAAAAATTACTCACTGAGCGTAGTCAATCTTTCGTTGTTTTGTTTTGTGTATTTCTGTACTTTTTTTCATTCTGTGCTTGTATTTTGTCAATAAAATACATTTTTTGGTATATTTTAAGTCTTAACTTTCCCATGCTCATTGACTAGGCGTGACAAAACAGAATAATTTAAACTTCTATCAGAAGCTTCAGAATGCTATCAGAGACATTTTTCATATTAAGAAGAGTCGGAGCGGATAAATATTTAAACCTATATTTTTTCCGGTTTTCATTTATTATTATTACATCATTACTGCTATCACCATTATTTTCTAAGACGAAACGAAAATAAAATTGACACAATATGTTATATACATACCGGGGGCGCCAATTGCGAGGGGTAGCAATTGTCCCTTCCGCTCGATTTTAAGAAATACCTTTGTTTGGTATTTTCATTGAAACAATCGCAGAAAAAAAATTACCCCCCACCCCCTGCAGACTTTACAAAATACCATTTCGTATTTTTATTTTAAAAACAGAAAAAATACCCCCTCCCTTCCTACAATTTTGTTAACTAGTGCTCCTAAGAGATACAAAATTTATATACCTATTATACATTTTGATTCTTGACTTTTCCATGTTGGTAGACTTAACGTGAAGAAACATAATTCCTTGAGCTTCTATCAGCGGCTTCAAAATATCATCCGAAATGTTTCTCTTGCGAAGAATCTTGGTAGTCCAGAGTAGAACAAAGCTTGCTTCTTCAGCGCTTTGTCGACTAAAATGATGAAAAATATACCTTAATTTGCATATACCTTAATTATACCTTAATTTAAATTCAACTACATGGTTGAACATGATCACTTACTGAAATGAGAAAATAAAACAAAATGGCTTTAAAAAAAACAAGACAAAAATCAAAAATTAATTAAAACAAATAGAAGTGAATGTCTTAGATCAGTTTCTCAAACTTATTTAAACACTGTACCCCTTTTTACCTGCAAAACATTTTAGGTACATCTTTTCAGTTACTGGTACTAAGAAAACTATAGCTAAAATATAAGTAAAATTGCCAGTCCTAGAGTTAAAGGGTTGTTTGTTGTTTTTTTTTTGTTTTTTTGTTGACCGGTCGCGTACCCCTTAAAAGTTTTTGCGTATCTCCATAAGGTAAGCGTGCCACTTTTTGAGAACCACTACCCTAGAGTATACAAGACAGTGAAAAGGATATCGCACGGTTAAAATTGATTAAGTGAAAAATTACACAAAATTACATACATCTTTTAAAAAAGCATATGTAGTTGCACAGCTTTTGGCAGAACTGGATGCCAAATTTTGAAAAAAAGAACATGGGGGAAAAATCAGCAAAATAAGCTAAAAACATATAGCATGCCGGTCGCGTAAAACATGAAAACATAATGGCCGGTCACGTACCGAAAAGTTCTTGCGTACTCCCATAAGGTACGCGTGCCACTTTCTGAGAACCACTGTCCTAGAGCATACAAAGCAGTGAGAATGACATCGCATAGTTAAAAATGGTTAAGTGAAAAATTACACAACCTTATATATATCTTTTTAAAAAATCATATTTAATTGTGCAGTTTTTGGCAGAACTGTATGCAAAAATAATCAGCATGGAAAAATCAGCAAAAATAAGCTAAAAACATAAAGCACCAAATAGCCTAAGACGATGTAGCTTTTTTTCTAAGGTTCAGTGGTCTTTGAAGATCAACAGATTTGTTAAGGTTTCAATTTTTATGAACACAGACCGTTGTCAAATTTGACCAATCAGTTTCGTTTATTCATTTTCACCGTACAAGGTGGCAACATTGACGAAAATGTGGTACTGCCCTAAAAGTTCATAATTTTGAAACAACCAAAAAAAAAGGTATGAATAGACATAGTAAGGGCCAAAGATGCCGAAATATTCTAATTTCGTGTTCTTCGTGTTCTAAATGCATTTACGATATTGCTTCAATCCAAAAATATTTACCACTTTTTATTTGTAAAAATTTGTGTAGCTGTAACTTTTGAATAGCATACTTAATACACTATAATTATACAAAACAAAACAGAAAATAAAAAAGCGGAGAAGTCTTTAAACACATTTTCAGAAAATGCGTCAATACTAAAATCTTTAGATTGTTCTGTTGGTGCATTTGTGGTATAATATAATAGATTAGTATACTTATACACTTCTGTATTGAACAATATATTTCATAGGAATTATAATGTTCGTTTTCCATACCTTCCCGTATCTCACTACTTCCGTTTCCTGTTCTCAGAAAACTGTAAAAATCACTAAATTATGTGTTGGAAGAAATTAAAATTTACAGTATCTTCTGCAAATACAGCTTAACTTTTGTTATATAAAAAATATATATATCGATTTATCATTTTCTGCACATGCCATCATTTATTTATTTATATGAAACACAAACAAAAGATGGTAAATTCAAAAATCGTTAACAAAATTAACATTTTTCTATTGGTGAATAGGTGTGTATTTGTCATTTGGTAGTTAGTAAACTAATACAATTCTGCAATGAAAAGTAAATTGATTAAATTATTATGTTCATTTTCCCAGCCATTTCTCAATACTTCCGCTTTCTACTCTAAAAAAAAACTCTATAAACTATCAAATTACACAATGTTGGAGGAAACTAAAAAAAAACTTTTTGTGTTACAGCTTAAATCTTTACTTTATTTTTTTAGATGAAAATGTTTAGTTAACGTATCGGCTTATCAGGTTCTACCCATTAGTTAATTTATTTGTTATTTCTTTTTAAATAAAGAAAGTGGTAAATTGCATCGTTATAAAATACTTGATTTTCGTGTTTGTGAATATTTGTGTATTTATGATTATTTTTCGGTAGTTACGTAATACTACTACTGCTAAACTGCAAAAACTACCAAATTATACTATGTTGGAAGAAACTAAAAAAAAAATCGCTTCTATATTAGAGCTTAAATCTTTATTTTATTTTTTTTTAGATAAAAATGCTTAGACAATAAATCGGTTTATCTAAAAAAAGAATAGGAGCTAAGAGCTCATATGGCACTTATGACGAGGTCAGAAGAGCCAATAGCCAAGAGCTCACATGGCATGAGCTCTAGCAAAATTATAAGAATCAACAGATTGATTTAAAAGGAAGATCAGAGGCTTAATGCCGTTCAGAATTTAAAATAAGAGCTCTGAGACCCGAGGTCCTTTTAAATATCAAAATTCATTAAGATCCAATCACCCACTCATAAGTTAAAAAATACCGCATTTTTTCTAATTTTTCCTCTCCCTTCAGCCCCCCAGATGGTCAAATCAGCGAAAACAACTTTATCAAGTCAATTTGTGCAGGTCCCTGACACGCCTGGTCGTCGTCTTAGCACGTCCAGAAGTATCGAATTCACCAAAGCACAGGGCCCCCCCTAACTTCCCTCAAAAAGAGCGGATCCATTCCGGTTACGTCAATCACGTATCTACAACATTTGCTTATTCTACAAACTAAGTTCCATCCCGATCTCTCCACTCTAAGCGTTTTCCAAGATTTCCGATTTCCTCCTCCGACTCCCTCCAATGTCACCAGATCTGGTCAGGATTTAAAGTAAGACCTCTGAGACATGAGTTCCTTCTAATATCAAATTTCATTAGGATCTGATCACCTGTTCTTAAGTTAAAATTACCTCAATTTTTCTCATTTTTCCGAATTAACACCCTCCCCCCGCCCAACTCCCACAAAGAGAGCGGATTCAGCCCGATTATGTCAATCACATACCTAGGACTAATAACATTAGATACGGTCGGGATTCAAAATAAGAGCTCTGAGACACGAGGTCCTTCTAAATATCAAATTTCATTAAGGTCCGATCACCCATTCGTAAGTTAAAAATACCTCTAATTTTTTATTTTTTCCTCTCTCTCTAGCCCCCCCCCCAGATGGTCGATTCGGGAAAACGACTGCTATCAAGTCAATTTGTGCAGGTCCCTGACACGCCTACTAATTTTCATCGTCTAAGGACGAGTTTCTTCTTTTAAGAATCAAGATATTTGCTTACTAGTTATATTTGTTTACAAGATTTTCCAAGAAATTTTAAGATCTACTCAGGAAAAAAAACTTACCTTAGAACATAATTAATGATTTACTTTGCATAGCAGTTTCTATTGCTAGATTTCAAGTTTTTATCCGTTTTGTTAATTTCTCCCTTTAAGAATAAAGATTGTTGCTTACTAGTCATGTTTTTTCTACAAAATGTTTCAAGAAATTTTAAGACCTGTTAGAGAAAAAAATACCTTGGAACATAATTTCTGATTTACTTTGCATACCAGTTTTCTACTGCTAAATTTTAAAATTTTTTAATCGTTTTATCAGTTTCTTTCTTTAAGAATCAAGATATTTGCTCACTAGTTACATTTGTTAACAAAATTTTTCAAGAAATTTTAAGACCTATCCAGGAAAAAAACTTACTTTGGAACATAATTTCTGATTTACTTTGCAAAGCAGTTTTCTTTTGCTAAATTTTAAAATGTTTTATCCGTTTCGTCAATTTCTCCCTTTAAGAATCATGATATTTGCTTACTAATCATATTTTTGTTTACAAAATGTTTCAAGAAATATTAAGATCTGCTAGAGAAAAAAAAACATACCTTGGAACATAATTTCTTATTTAGATAACTTCGAAGACCAAAGTGCCTTTCCATGACGAAAGTAAAACAGTTCAAAATAGGGATGAAACATTTTAATTGAGTTTTATTTGAACCTTTAAAGGGATGAAACCTTTAGTTTTACTGCTGATGATGAACACTGTATATGTGTTCGAAATACCCAGTTAAAAAATTTTATATCTGTTCACTGTCAATTAAAACGTTTCACCCCTATTTTGAACTGTTTTAATTTCTGATTTACTTTGCATAGCAGTTTTCTAATACTAAATTTTAAAAGTTCTTAATCGTTTTGTCAGCTTCTTCCTTTAAGAATCAAGATATTTGCTTACTAGTTACATTTGTCTACAAAATTTTCCAAGAAAATTTTAAGACCTATTAAGGAAAAAAACTTACCTTGGAACATAATTTCGGATTTGCTTTGCATAGTCACTAATAGCCGCAGTCAAATACTTGCAAGTTGGTCCAGGGTACAACTCTAATAATTCAGTTACTAGTGAATTCAATAACGACCTACTTCTATTGTTCACGTACTGCGGTAAGACAATCGTAGCAATCTTACAGAGTCCTCTAATGATGCCCTCTGGCACCCCTAAAAAAAAGAATTGTAGGCTACACTTATCTTTTAAAGATTTAGGCCATCTTATGCTACGCTTATATCTTTTATTGCTGATACATGTTTTCAACACTTGTGTTGAAAAATTACCAGCATCAATACCCGTTCAATCTATAAGTTAGCATTTAAGTTTATCTTATATTGCTAGCTACAAGTATGGGACTACTGTATATCCTAAAAAAACACGGCATGTAGCCTAGACATTTAGAAATAATCCCCTACCTCAAATGCAACTCTAATGGAGAATTTTTTGGTCTGTAAACTTTTAAAGTACCGAGGACAATGAAAATAAAACCATAATTATTTGAAGTGGTGTAAACTTACACAATTATATATATTTTTAGCAATTAGTAGTAATCATAAATATAATTTTTAATGAAATAGAACTCCATATGCAATTAGGTAGTTTCTGGTAGTAGCGAATGCCAATTAAAAAAAAAGAAAAACGCAGTTAAAAAATCTTAAGGTCAGACACCTTAAGAAGTTGTAACAGTAAAATTCTAGTTAATTGACTTCTTGCTATCTCAGAAAGGGTTTGGGTTAAGAAAATGAAACTTTCAAGGATGAATCTACAGACTAAAGTATATCCTGGGAATTTGTTTTGAAGTACTTACCTCTACTCCTTCTCCCTCTAGAGGGCCTTGACCTTTAATGACCTTCAAAAATATGTGTGTTATAAAAGTGAAACCTTGCAAAATAGATCTTCTGCTTGAATAAAGTACAACAAAATTGTTTTCAGCTTCATATCTTTGCTCAATTCCATTTTATAAGGTTTTAAAGATATGCAAATACATTTCCTAAATTTTGAAAAAAAAACAACATTGATATGGCTCAAAATCCTACTCAAATACCAGGAATTGCATTTTCAGAACTAAAGGCAGAGAAAAAGCAACTAGTAACTGAAAATTAAGGTAAAATGTTGTTTTGTCAAAATTTCAATAGGTATATAGACCTGTCATGTAGGCAAATCTCAGGGCCCTATAGAGGGAGAAGGAGTGGAGCTGGGTACTTTAAAATACCTTCCCGGGACATACTTTAGCCTGTAGACCCATCCCTGAAAGTTTCATTTTTCTAACCTAAACCCTTTCCGAGATAACAAGAAGTCAATTAACTAGAATTTTACCGTTGTAACTTTGAAGGTGTACTTGTCTCTGGGAACCAATAAATTGTTAGTCCTTTAAGTTTTATAGGCAAAAATCATTGTCACATTGGACTAATTAGTTTTGCTAATTCCTTTTGAATATTCAATGTGGCAACACTGGCGATCTAAATTTCAAAATACCAAAGACCAGTTTAAGTTTTAAACAGTTTAAGATGGCGCACAATTTGACAGTGCAACCAAAAGAATGATCATACTGAATACTACTTTTAAGGTATGAACAGGGATCGGCTAAAACGACATGTGCAAGAACTTTAGCGCCTTTTCCATTCAAAAAGTGACAAAAATGACTAGAAGGACGTGGCCACATTTCAAAAGGGCACTAACTAATTGTTGATCGCTTTTCTGGCCAACTCCTACCTCTGTGCCCTTTTCCTGCCACTATATGTTCAGTGTCCTTCAAAGTCACATGTTTTCAGAGGCTAAGACGCGTTTCTCCTGTTGGACATTTAGTTTCCAGTAGAGGAGAATGCACACCAAATTGCTATTCATGAGGCGGAGCCTCAAGCGCATAGATTATTTCGTACTAGTTGAAATATTTACTTCAAATTAGAAGCCAATGTAGCAATGTAGCCAAAAATATGGAGAATTGTATGCAGAGAACAAAAAGAGACAGTAATTATGAAATGCAGCACACCGTTAAAGTTTGTAAATAAGCTATATTTACAGTGGAGTACATGTAATTAATGTTATTTTTCGCCTAGTTAGCCTAGTTTTTATTCAGAAAAAGTGACTATTCAGAGGCATTCAGAAAGCAGACACAGGTCCAAGTCACTATTTTTTTCTTATATTTTGCCTCCGGGAGAGCCCTCCAGTTTGGCTGGGGGGGTCTTCCAGTTTGGCTGTGGATGTGGAGGGTAAAATCTTAATATTTCAGGCATTCGTTTTTTCTTATCATTCATTATAAGAAGTAAATGGGAAAGTAACAAAAATAACAAGGTTTTACTACTGCAGTACAATCATGGTTACCTAATAAGGGCGAATCCTGGCTCATTATTACCGAGAGTAAAAATATGTTTAAACATACTCTTTTTTTTTCTGAGTAGAATCCAATATTATTCAGAATGGAAACTGCTTCAAGAGAGGTCACTGTTAGCCACATCCAACAAAACAGTGTTTAGGAGTAACAAAAACAAGTTTCAAGATTTTCAAAATAGAGCCTGAAATGCCTCAAAAATCGGTCCGATTCAAAAATAGTACAACTGATCATCCATGGCTAAAAACCTGGATATCTGGGTTTGCAGCCCCATCTCAAGAGTCACATTTGAAGTAAGGATACAATTTATTTTACAATGTGAAAAATTACCTTTGTCCATAAAACTATTAAAAGCCAGTTTTCCAATTTGCAGCAACTGAACACTGACGGATCAGGAGGGCAAAATTACGGGGGGCGGGGGGAATGGAAACTATAAAATATTCGACAAGGTAGCGTATCTTTCGTATACTTTACGACTGAAGAATTTTGGGGTCAATAAAAGGTTTAAAGACATGTTTTTATTTGTTTTGTGTCGCAAATATTCACCTCTTTTTTCACTAGATTCACTTTTTCGCTATATTTTTCACTATATTCACCTCTTCGATGCCCATTTCAGAAAAGCAAATAATCTTAAAAAACAAAATGAACATTTCATTATGCCACAAAGAGGCAAACTTTCTGAGCTTATCATTAAGGGTTATCATTTTCTTCTTTTACTCTCTTTTTGGGTGGGCCAGACTTATAGAATTCTTTTAAAATTTGGTGGAGGGTCCTTGCCCTCCTTCTAAGCGAGGACTTAAAGCTCAGGCGGCTTAATTGGGGCGAGGGAAGACAAAATTGCAACTAGTTTGGACCCAAATAATTTTATTAACTTGACTTGGCGATGGTTTTTACATCGACTTAAATTCAATGAATATATTAAATCAAAGGGATGATTCTTATTTTTATTATACTCTTGTGTCATATTAGCATTACTAATTTTCAACAGGTTTCACGCTGTTGTCCAATTCGTTTTACATTATTCTTCTACCTCACTAAATAAGCACTAACTAAATCGAATTTTGAAACGGCAAAAAAAGTGACTTTAGTGACGATTTCAAATAAAAAGTTACAGACTAAAATAAAAGTGAAAAAAATTGATTTTAGTGACTGCAACCAACCCCTGCAGGGGTTGACCCAAGATGGGTCGAGGGGCCGAAAAATACTTTTATTTCGATGTCGATGGTTCTGTAACACTTTAAATCTCCCTTCTGTGGGAAACGTTTCAGGAGCCTTTAGAGTTCTCCAGGAACCTCTGATACAAAAGGCGTATTGGCTAAGTAACCATCTTTGACAATCTCAATCTTAAACTTTTCAAAAATGTCTGCAGAAGATGCTTATAATGAAAAAACTGAGAAGGACTTATGACGAATTCTTAAATAGCTCGAAGACTGAAGTTGAAGATTCATGAGATAGGCTTGGGGTAAATTAAGAAGGAGTTACGATGAATTCTTGAAGAACATGAAGAATGTAGTAAAAGATTCTTGGGGTATAACCTTGGAACAACTTGAAAAGCGAGTTATGACAAATTCTAGAAGACCTGGAAGATCCTTGGGGTAACCTTGAGAGCAACCGTGGAGTAAATTGAGAAAGAGTTCTGAAGATTTCTTGAAAATTGTAGTTGAAGATTCTTGGGTAAATTAGGAAGAAGTTACGACGAATTCTTGAAGGACTTCAAAAATGTAGTTAAAGAATATTGGGGTTGTCTTGAGGGTTACCTTGAGGTAAAATGAGAAGGAATTAGGGCGACACCTTGAAGAACTTGAATATCGCAGTTGAAGATTCTTAGGGTAGTCTTGGAATAACTGGAGAAGCGAGTTACGATGAATTCTTGAAGACCTTGAAGATCCTTGGAAAACCTTGAAGGCAGCCTTGGGGTAAATTAAGAAGGAGTTACGACGAATTCTTGAAGAACTTGAAGTTTAAAGAACTTGAGGGTTACCTTCGGTAAAATGAGGAGGAGTTAGGACGAAATCTTGAAGAACTTGAAGGTCGTAGTTAAAGATTCTTAGGGCATCCTTGGAATAGCTTGGAAAGCGAGTTAGGACGAATTCTTGAAGACCTAGAAGATCCTTGGGGTAACCTTAAGCGCAATCTAGGGTTAAATTGAGAAGGAGCTACGACGAATTCTTGAAAAGAGAAGATCTTGGGATAACCTTGGGGTTAACAAAGAAGGAGTTATAATGAATTCCTGAAGAACTTGAAATTGTGGAAAGAATCTTGGGTTAGCCTTGAGGGTAACCTTGGGTAAAAATGAGTAGGAATTAGGACGAAATCTTGACAAACTTGAAGATTGTAGTTAAAGACTCTTGGGGTAACCATGGAATGACTTGAGAAACGAGTTCCGACGAATTCTTGAGGAGTGAAGATCCTTGAAATAACCTTGGGGTAGATTGAGAAGGAGCTACGACGAATTCTTGAAAAGAGAAGATTCTTGGGATAACCTTGGGGTTAATAAAGAAGGAGTTACAAAGAATTCCTGAAGAACTTGAAGATTGTGGAAAGAATCTTGGGTTAGCCTTGAGGGTAACCTTGGGTAAAAATGAGTAGGAGTTAGGACGAAATCTTGACAAACTTGAAGATCGTAGTTAAAGACTCTCGGGGTAACCATGGAATGACTTGAGAAGCGAGTTCCGACGAATTCTTGAGGAGTGAAGATCCTCGAAATAACCTTGGGGTAGATTGAGAAGGAATTACGACGAATTCTTAAATATTTTGAACATTGTAATTAAATATTCGTGGGTTAACCTTGAGGTAAATTGAGAAGGAGTTATGACGAATTCTTGAAGGGCTTGAAGATTGTTGTTGAAGCTTCTTGGGGGTAATTTCGAATCATAGTAACACCACAGGGGAAGAACAGAGGAGGTGATTTGAAAATGTCAAGGCTTTCCATAACTGACCAAACATCCCTGTGCTTATTCTGGTATTTAATTGTGGCACACTAAAGTCGTTTTAGGCAATCATCACAGTCTATGGTACTTAAGTTTTTTATTGAGAATGCTAAGAGCGGGCAAAAACTGTTAATTAGAGTGCTATGAAGAATTAAGCAAACTAACATCCAATAGAATTTAAACACTGACAGGAGCTCCAGGACAGTCTGGAATCCCCTTTAATGAACTAGAAAATAAAGCAGTTAATTATTAGGCATCACTGACATGCCATAGACTGGAACTTCCCAGTCACATTTTTCAGTGAAAAGGAGATAGGTAATGCCATAAACTGGAATGCCTTGACTGGAACCTGCTGTAAAGCGGCAATAAGAAGCAATGAGAAAGTGGTATAAAATTGGCATAGAAAAGTAAGATGCAAAAAAAAAACAAAGGAAGGGATTCCGAAGCTTCACACCAAGCTGACTGAATGTCTTTTGTGACTTAACAGGTCGGACAGATGAATGGTTACCAAAGCCATTACGGGTAATGGGAATTTCTGGATTCATCTCACCCAAATGGGAACAGCTGATTTCCTGTTTGCAAGACATCAAATAAAAGAAAATCTTACTGGGACTAGATACCAGTTAGAGGAACTTCATAAACAAGATGTTAAGGTTGAGGATATATTTAGGGAAGTTAATATGCAACAGCAGGCAAAATACATGGTGACGATGCCCCCCTGCCACTAATTAAATTTTTGTGTTGAGGTATCTGGTCTCTGGAGCTTGATTCTCATCTCAGCTTGATGAGACTTCCAGGAGAAGAAATTTACCAACTTCTGAAAAAGATTAAAATTAGTTGGAACAATTTTCTTTCGTTAGAACGTTTTTTTCACTTTTTTCTTTAGATTCTTCAGGCAATTCAGTATTCTTTTTATAATCCAATTATCTTAATTATTTGCTTCTTTTAGCTCTTACACAAAATATTTTTTAAGTTGCCTTTTAGAAGAAGGGTTCAAAATGGGTCACCCTCACCCACAGGTGTCTTGAGTCTCTTTTCATTGGTGAGGCAAACATCGTAGATGTTACTCAATCACTACCAGATTTCTGCCAAATTTTTAGCAGAAATCAAGAATTTCGCTCTGGTTTCGAAAATGGAATTCCTATTGTTTCAGTAGAATTTTAAGCCAAGTTAAGTTTTTTTCCTAAATTTAGGACACAGATTTACAGATTTTTAACACCTTATAAATCAGGATTGACCAGAGGTATGAGGCTCAAATACTTTTTTTAGCCTTATTTGAGCAGTAGCTTCACTTTTGCAACAAAAAGATTGCAAAAGGTCAACAATGGTCGGTGCCTGTTTGAGGGTGAAAGAATGGAGGTGGGGACTTTAAAATACCTTCCAGGGGATCATTAAAGACCTTGGATTCATTCCTGAGAGTTTCCTCCTAGTATCTTGACCAATTTCTAATACCAAGAATAGTCCCTAATTTAGAATTTTATCGCTTCCAATATCAAAGATACTTAATTGAACTAATTAAGTGAACCTCTTCGAACTTTAATTAGTTAAGTGAACAACTTGAGTCATTATAAAAAACAGCAATTAAACCAATTCCGTATGAGACTTATATAAGTTTTTTTGTTTATTTTACTTAATATCAAATATTAACAAAAAACGTAACACAGGCACATCCCCTCCCCCCGAAAGCCAGGGCATAACATAGAGAAGGGATAATCAAATAAATCTACAA
This sequence comes from Artemia franciscana, assembly GCF_032884065.1. Taxonomy (NCBI): domain Eukaryota; kingdom Metazoa; phylum Arthropoda; class Branchiopoda; order Anostraca; family Artemiidae; genus Artemia; species Artemia franciscana. The sequence continues at coordinate 3,862,894 of NC_088882.1, forward strand.
AAACAAAAAAAAATTAAATTTACTTTTACTTCAGGAAGGATTTTAAAAAAATAAATAGATAAAACAAAACACAGCTACAGCATCATGTACCCCACGACGACTGACTTAATGCTCAAGACTCAACTCCTTTTTAATGCAGATCAATTAAATCAATTAGATCAATTAAAATGACTTGAAGATACATCAATCATAAGAATTGGCATTATCTATCTCTTTTTCACTCAATTCCTTCCTTAAAAAACATCAATCATGTGAATTGGCATTATCTATTTCCATGACACTCAATAATCAACTCAACACTCAACCACAACTCCTTCATTAACAAACATAAAAATGAATTAAAACATATCCTTCAAATAAATTGGCATTGTCTATCTACTTTACACCCAACACTCAATATTCCATATTCAATTTTAAGCTCCTTCCTTAACACACGTCAATCTAAATGAATGAATACACATCAATCATATGACTTGGCATTATCTATCTCCTTTACGATCAATACTCAATTCACCATTTAATTCAATATTCAGCACTCAACTCCTTCCACAACACACATCAATTATACGATTTGGCATAATTGTTTATATTGAAAATTATTCACTTTAAATTTAACTCTGATTTAGTAAAACAAAATTTTCATAATTCTGAATAAGAAGTTTACATCTGCTAGATAGATAAGGTTTTTCTAAAAAAAAAAAAAATATGTTGTTTTTCCTAAGAAGTATAATAATGGGTACATATCTATTTATTTTTTTGTTGTTGTCTATTGGTTAATCACCATTGTATGTTGACTTATGTTACTCATTTAAGAAATGTTTCTTTTCCTTTTCTGGATTTCCCTGATTCTGTAGATAAAAACTTTATATTTTTGAAGAATTTTCTTCACTAAGAGGGTTTAGTGGTTCACCACTCAGTTTTCCCACAAGTTATTCATCATGCTTGAGGACCCCAGAACAAATCTTCTAGTCCTCTAATGATAATTTTCCCTTGAAATCTAACACTCAAAAGTTCACTATAATAGAATTTAAATAATTTACAAAAAGGGGGGAGACATAAAAAAATTATTAATATGATCTCAGTGCCAACAGTGCCATCTAATTCATGATGTCTGAGAGCCCTGAAAGACTTCTGTCTTAAAAGTTCATCCAGAAAATACTAGATCCAAAAGAATGACATGATCTCAGTGACAGCACTATCATTAAATTCATCATGTCTGAGAATCCTGAAAGATTTCTGTCTTAAAAATCTATCTAGAAAAATGCAAAATTTTGTTGTTTTTCATAAGAAGCAAAGTGCTCTGTAACTCATATAACAAACCTTCCTTTTCCTTTTCTGGAGTTTTCTGATTCTGTAGATAGAGCTTTATATCTTCAAAGACCTGTCTTCTCTCTGAGAGCTTAGTGGTTTGAATTTTAAATGGAAGATCTTTGAACAGAAATTCAGACTAAAAAAGAAAGAAAAAGAATATATTTTGAGCAAAACTTGGTTACTAGATTTGAAACTATAATATACAAAAATATAAAATGTTATAAAATATATATATAATATAAAAAATAATATAATTAAAAAAAAATACAAAATACATAAAAGCATCGACTGAATGACTTGAAAGATGGGTCAACTACATAAAAATAAACACATAAGATAGACTCTTCACATGTATATACTAGTTTGGAAGTTCTACTTCAGTGCAAAAATAGGTCTTGACTTGTAGCAGAAACAATTCCTGTTCCAGCTGCAATTAGTCCTCTCCTGTTGTCTACTATTTCTGCAGAAATGTTGAAAAATAGCACCTTGCCAAAATTCAAAACACAACACGATTTTCACTATGTGTTATTTGAACAACATAGCCCCCCAAGCCCCCTCCAAGACTCCCTCCCATAACACAGTCCCAAGCCCCCTCCAACACTCCACCACCTCTTTACTGTCAACCCTTTAGCTGAAACATAGGTATATTATGCCTTGTTTGAAATGGAATTACACAAGGGTTTTCAATATGCATGACTGGAGGACCAAACTGGGTCACTCCTCTCACAACTCCACTCAGTCTACAGTCCATTTTTCAGCAGAAAGAGTTTTTTGCTGAAAATTTAGCATTTTTCCATTTTTCAGCAAAAAGTTTCTCTAAAAATACAAATTATATTGCTTTCCAAGACTTTTACCATTCCTTGCAATTATCAAATTACTTGCTTAAAATTAATTTCGCTTTCCAAATGCTTTTTAATAGAGCATATTACCACTACTACGTCTACTAACTCACTGGAGCACCGATCTGCCCAAGACTATCACAGATATGTACACTCCTCTTCCATACAAGCCTCCCTCCTTACACCCTCCCAAGAAGTTTGCATTTCCCTTAAATTTTCCCTTATGACATCCTCCCGCTCTGTTTATAAACAAACTTATTTTCGTTTGGACCTGGACAGTTGACCAACAAGGACAATCTTTGGCAGTCTGTCATCCTGAATCCTGGTATCCAGAACCCAAGAACCTAAAACAGTGTGGATACATTTCCTTTAAAAAAAAACATGGAAGGATTTGGAATCTGTATGATTGCATGACCAAATTAGAAACTTGAGTCGGTCTATCCAGCAAATGCCCCCTCCTTCCAACTGTCAACTTCTTGGCCCATGAGCTCTGCAATCCTACTGCTATCTTTTCAGCAAATAACTAAGCAGAAGGCTTCAATTCCATAGGCAATTTTATAGCTGCTTATGGGAAGAGCTCTTCAATTAGAAGCCTAATGACAATGTTATCTTGGATAACTATGTTATCTTAAAAAGCCTTTTCTTCTAATTGGCAAGAAACCTATATCTGTAAGGCAACAAGGATTCAAAAACACAAGAAAGAAAAATCCAAAAATTTGATTTCCTTAAAAAAGGGGGCACAAAACAGGCTGATAAACAGCCAAAAACAATTTAAATTTTATTGGCATGACACTTACATCTGCAAGTTAAAGTGCCAAGGAGATCCTAATGCACAATAAAAAGTACATATTTAAGTTTGTCTACAGGATGGGGTCACAATTGCTTCAGTCCAATAGAAGACCAAAAATTATGTGCATTTACAACTTGTGTGGAAATCCTCATCTCCTTTCACTCCAAATTTGAAATTAAAAACATAAGTAAAAAATTATACACACTAAAACTATGCATGCTTTGAAACCCCCTTCCATCCTTCACAAGTTTTACGCAAATTTTAATATTGTTGGAAATTATTTTCAGAACTACAATCTAAAGTTAAAATCCAAGATGTTAGTTCCAAAAAAAAAACATTTTTTTACAAAAAAATTAACCCATAATAAAGCTGTCATATATAAAACTGAATAGAAATTTAGTGAAAGAAACACTTCCCAATTAAAATCTTTTCAGAGGAAAGTAAAGAGTACAATTGAAACCTAAAAAGAGCACAAACATAGCCATATAATAAGTGCCAAATAATAATGAACCGAAATACTATGAATAAACATGAAACCTGAAATAAAGAACAATCTAGCCATAATTAAAACAAACAGTAATTACAACAAATTAAGCTGAGGATACTGCCCCCCTCCCCCCTCATTGTTATTTTTGGTAGTAAAACTAAGATATAAATGTACCATTCAATTCAAAATCAATGTCCCTTCAAACAATTCAAAATGCATGTATTTCTTTCAACTGGATGTCATAAACTTCTTGATTCAATTTCAAAATTCAGACTTGCTTCTCCTTATTTTTTTGTAATGCCTTGAACTATTGACAACATTGAAAATAGCAAAATGAAAAAGTTAAATGATGAAGTTTAGAACAGATGATTTTTCTAACTTACCATTGAATTTTGACAAAATGGCAAAACAAATTATCATAATGCCTAGATATAGCTCTAGGCTATATGCAAAAGTTTTGTGTCTTTTTTCAAACTAATATTAATAAAGTGGCAATAAAGTGAAAATAAAATAAGTATACAGATAATGTGAAAAGTGAAATAAAAATGTGAGTGAAAAAAGTGAAAAAAAAAAGTGAAATAATAATAATGAAAAAAGTGAAAATAAAATAAGTATACAGATAATCCAACCAGAAACAGTAAACGTATGTGTCTAGCAAAGGGCCACATCCAGGGATTAGGGGAAAGGGAGACTGAGATACATTTCCAACAGGGGTGAATATATCTGAAAACAGCACTGAATAAGAACCAGGCATTCCTGGTTCTGGAACCAGGTATCACCATAGATTACACAAACAGTTGGCTGTTTTTTGGGCTGAATTACATATTGTTCTTTAGTTTCATTAAAGATGGTACATTATGCCAAATAAGGCCCATTAGGAAAAAAAACTAACAAAGTCAGCAAAATTTGTACTAGTCAAATTTATCTATTCTTCATATCTGTGTCCTTAGATAAAATTTAGAAAAAATTTAAAGCAACTGCCATAAATGTAGAAAAGAATAAAACCTGAGAATCTTGGCTTGTATAACCTAAAACACTCCATACTAGTAATAATACAAGCCAAAACTAGTAAATAGAATTATGCAGAGAGAGCAAGGCCTTTTCTGACTGGACAATTCAAAGAAAACTCATAGTCACCCTTATAAGTTTTTCCAGAACCAAGCTAACACCAGACTAAGGAAAAAGTTCCTTTCAAATAAAGTTTTCAGCTTCTAGAGCTCCCTTAGTGAGAAAATGGTGACCTCAACCAGTATGCATGCATTGATCTATGCAGAGAGTATGCAACCAGTATGCAGTGATCTATGCAGAGAGAAAAAGGCCTTTTCCAACTGGACAATTCAAAGAAAACTCATGATCATAACACTTTGTTGTTTGTTAGGTACTTGATTTTCATTCTTCTAATTTTTGGTCTTTTATTGAATTTTATTTAATTTATAGATATTTTTTCATTTGTTTTGCTGCGTTTTCTGCACTTGTTTTTTCCTTGATCTTATTATTTTGTTATGTGCGGATCTGGTCCTGTTTTGTCAATAATGTATCTAGGAATTGTGCTTATTCTTCCCACCAAGTTTCATCCTGATCTCTACACTCTAAACGTTTCATAAGGTTCCTGGTTGCCCCCTCCAACTCCCACCATTGTCACCAGATATAGTTGGTATTGGTCGGTTGGTATGGTTGGTCCTTCTAAGTATCAAATTTCATTAAGATCTAACCCTTATGATTGCCCTTATAAGTTTTTCCAGAATCAAGCTAACACCAGACTAAGGAAAAAGTTCCTTTCAAATATAGTTTTCAGCTTCTGGAATTCCCTTAGTGAGAAAATAGTGACCTCAACCAGCATGTATGCATACAAGTCATCAATGGACTGAGACTGGCTCAACAGACCATGGTGCACTGTTTAGGGTGCTGAAGATGACTAGCTATCATCACTGAAGCTGCTGGACACAAGATTTTTCATATTGCTGGCAAATGTAATTTAAGGTAATGGTACAAATGTTTAAATTTAAATGCAATAATCACCATAAGAGGTTAAAGAAATGCAGAAATAAACTAAGAGATTTGGCTTGGAAGGTTGTGATGGACTATGACCAGGCAATTACAGCTGACTCAAAAACTGAATCCAAAGAGGTTCTGGTCTAGGGCCTCTGCAGCCAACCAATCTAGAACAAATTTAAATGTGATTACACCATGTGACTCAAGAAATGCAGATATAACCTGATAAATTTGACTTGGAATGTTGCAAGGGACTATGGAGAGACATTTGCAGCTTACCCAGAACAGAACCAAAGAGGTTCTGAGGTCATGCCTCTGTAACCAGCACAGTTAGATATGATATCACAAAAATAATGTGACATGCTGTACAAACACGTCAGATAATGACCTCGAACAACTTAATCAAATAGCCTCGGTTTCTAATCAACCATTTGAGCATCATTTCCTTCAAAAATTGCAGGACACGTACCTATGCCAACACATTCAGGAGCCTACACGATTTCGGGATGATTCGACTCCTTCTGTCCTTGACTTGGTAATAACAAAATCTCCTGACAATATTAGAAATATTGAAATTCTACCTCCGTTAGGAAAAAGTGATCACGCCTTTCTTAAACTGTCGTTAAAATCTTCAGGTGATGATTCTACTCCTTAAAAACAGACCCTTAAGTATAATTACACTAAAGGTGATTATGAGTCTTTCCGAAATTTCATTTTATCATTATGTATCAGGGAACAGTTGAGGGAGAATAAATACAATGTTAATGAGGTATTTGAGCTGATTCATGAAGCTTTGGTAGTAGGTCAAGACAAGTTTATTCCAACTATAGTTTATAGTCAGCTTCACTGACCCTCATTCACTGACCCTGAAACACAGACAAATATAGACCACAATAATGAAAAAGCTGAACATTTCAATAAACTTTTCTCATCTGTTTTTACATGACCTCACAGTGAAACTCCTATTGATCCTGTTTTTTCTACCAATTTCACAATAGATTTTGATGATCAACAAGTTTTTGAGGTCCTGAAGCATCTTGACACAAATAAATCACCAGACATTCATGAATTTTCAAACCATACGATCCAAGAGCATGCAATAGTACTCACTGAACCACTGACATGTTTGTATAATCTGTGCCTGGCGTCTGCTACTTGCCCTTTGGCATGAAAAAAAACAATAATTAAACCCCTGTATAAAACTGGCACAAAAACACAATTTAAAAACTATAGACCAATATCCAACACTTCAATTTTTTTCCAGAATTATGGAAAAACTAATTGTCAAGAGTATACAAAATTATTTCAAATCAAATCTTCTTTGGCATCCATCTTAACACGGTTTCCGTAGAAAACGTTCATGTAATACACAGATTTTGGAAGTAATTACTGACTTCCATAGGATGGCAGATGAAGGTCTCATGTTTGATTGACATTTATATAGATTTTTCTATGGCGTTCGATAAAATTTCCATTCTGCTTTTACTTCAAAAGTGTGAGGTATATCACCTAGGTGCCAGAACGTTGAAATGGATTGGTGATTATCTAACAGGCAGGATGCACAAAGTGATTGTAGGTGATGCTTTGTCCTCTCCTGAGATGGTTTTAAGTGGCGTTCCACAAGGTAGTTGCCTTGGTCCAGTACTTTTCTGCCTTTTCTGAGGCAGAACTTTGGAGTACTTTTCTGTAAAGCTTTACTGCTCCTTGACAAATTCAGATGAATCTTTGTTGCTTCAAAAAGACTTGGATGCAGTGCACAATTGGTGTAATGTTAACTCCATGTTTGTCAACAAAAATAAGTGTAGGGTAGTCCATTACTTCGGCAAAGTAGAACAAAGTTACCAATACCATCTTGCTGGACATTCAATTTTACATGTTGAAAATGTCCGTGACCTTGGTGTTCATTTTGATTCTAGTCTTAAGTTTGACAGGCATGTCTCTGAAGTAACTTGTAAGGTAAACTATCAGCTATTATGTCTTAGACGGAATTTCCATAAGTTTAATCTCTGTTCATTCACTGCCATTTATAGATCAACAGTTCAACCTATGCTTGAATACAATTCGTCAGTATGGTATCCATTGAATAAAAAAGACAGAGCAAGGGTTGAAAAGGTACAGCAAAGAGCAACTAAGCTTGTACCTTATTTGAAACATTTGCCATATGAAAATAGACTGCACAGGCTAGGATTGCCAAGTCTTCAATTCCGAAGGGATAGGGCAGACATTATTAACACATTCCGTATAATCAAAGGCATTGATAATATAAGTACATCACAGTTCTTCACATTTAATGACACTAACAGGACCCGTTATCACCCACAGAAATTGTACCCCTCACTTTCAAAAAGGAAAATAGGCCAAGATTCATTTTACAGCAGGGTATGGAAGCCATGGAATGACCTTCCACCTAAAACATTTCTAGCAGATGACATAAACAAACTAGCAGAAACTTTAATAATTTATAGTATTATTTGTCAGTGTTTGTTGTAGTTGTTATTTCCATTGATTTGTATGTGTGTATTATGTTGTCAGTATTTTAATAATTTCTATTTATTATGTTTAGTGCGACAAGCTTGAAAGCCTACCGTATTTGGTATTAATAAATAAATGATAACAAAACTGAACTCCACCAAATGGTTTTTGATTTACCAAAATGGTTTTTGAAAATACCACTCACTTGATACCAATTTAACAGGGTCATATGATTTGTGACTAAATTTTTAAATAGTAGCCTGCCCATCAACAAAGTATTGCTTGATCAAGTCAAAGTTGACAAAGTTCAGCACCAACAACTGCTCTGGAAATTAGAAGCATGTGAAGTGGGTAAGAAAGCCTTTCTTACTGGTGTGACTAAAAGGATGCTGGTCTACAACAGTAATGGTATGGCTGTTTATCTCAAATCCCTACCTGCAATCATTACAACACCACAGGGTACCATCCTGTGGCCCACATTATTCAGCCTCTACATCACTGACTGTAAAACTAATCTAAAAATTTATCTGACATTATTTTCTGATGGTTGTAAGCTCCTGGGATAGACCATAAACAACCAGAATCAGTTAACCATGCAGGAAAATTTGAACAAACAATCCAAATGGTCATTAGATTGGTGTCTGTAGTTCAAACTTCAAAATGCAGAGTCCTACATCTTGGGCACAGAAATCTCAACATCTTTACCTAATAGGTGACACCAAGCTTGCAGCAGTCCTTGAGGAAAAGAACTTGGGTGTCACTGTTGAAAATGAGTTCAAGTTCTGCAGGCAAACCATGTCCTGGGGCTTATAAAATGAATGTTCACCACCAAGAGGCTGAGTGTGGTAAAAAAAAAAAAATGTACAAAGCCAAAATCCAGCCACACCTGGGGTTTAGCATGACCCTGGTCTCTCCTCAGTTGAAAATTGACAAGAAGACATTTGTGAGTGCTCAAAAAAGGGCAACAAAGCTTATTCCTGTATTGCAAGAGGAATCTTATGAGATTGTCTCATCTCACTTGGACTCCTGAGTTTAGTGTACTGTAGAAAAAGAGGACATGCAATAACAGCTCACTAGAAAACGACCTCTCAAGTTTTTCATAGTTGCTCTAAAACACCAAAAAAGGACATCACAAGAAGATATAAGTATCCATTGCACCAAGCACAAACAGTGATTTGCAGTCAATTCTGTTCCACTGTGGAACAGCCTCTCTCAAGCTGCTATTTATCCCCAAAACTTTAAAGAAAAGAGTCAATCAAGACTGGACCAATGCTGAGTAGAGGCAAAATAGGGTGGGCTGACCACAATCTTACCACATGACCATTAAAATTCTTTACAGGGGCTCAACACCAGCCTATCTTACTGAAAACCTAATTTAAGTTAAGGTAGAATTTAAGATGGGCTTTTTGCAATATTAGAAAGTAGTGGGTGATTAAACTCTTAGGAATGGATCTGAAGATTTAACAATCCCAAGAACATTTAAAAGAGGCACAAGGAAAGTGTTCTACCCTTGAACCTGTGTTTAATCCTGATTTATAGATCTTAGTTTAAATCAGGAAAAAAGCCTTAAAATCTGATTGAAATAATAAGAATCACATTTTCAAAACTAGATCTAATGAAAAACAAACTAAAAATCAAGGTAGAATTTTTTTTCAATTTTAGAAAGGGTAATATACCCAGTAATAAGACAGCTATTTACCATTCCATAACTTGAATTACTACAATCCCCATTTTTTCACCTATGAAGTGGGTTGTTTCACTAATGTATTTGTCAAAAATTTTCTTTCTAAGAATGCCCTTCCAGAGGCAGCTATTGATGAGCTCCACAATTTATGGATGTCTGGGTTAATGAATAAATTCCTGAAGAGTGAAGGACCTTAGAAAAAATTCCTGTATTTAAGAAAGGGGATTGAGCTGATTGTACAAATTATAGACAAATTTCCCTGATACTGATCTCTGCAGAAGTTTTTACAATAATAGCATTAAATTAGTTCAGAAATATTAGAAACAATTGGACAAGGCCAAATCAAGCAGGATTCACTTCTGGTATAAGATGATGCAACCATATTTTTAGCCTGAGACAGATCCTGGAACACTGCCTTATACACCGACAGGAAACCATAGAAGTCTTTATTGACTTTGTAACAGCATTGGACTTGGTGAAGAAAAACACTATCTAGGATGCAATGAGGAATTATGGAGTGCCAGAAAAATTGTCTGTTTAATTAAGGCTTATTACATGGGAACAAGGGCATTTGTAAGAGCAGAAAGAGAAATCTCTAAAGGACTATGAATTGATGAAGGAGTATGACAGGGTTGTACCCTATTGCCCACTTTATTTAACTTTGTCATTGACCAGATCATGATGACCCTTGACAAATACAAAGCTGTGGCAATCAGTCCAACACTATCAATAACAGAAATTGATTACGCCAATGATGTAGATATCTTGGCTGAGTCTATAACAGAAGAACAGCTCATGATAGACAACATTGCTGCTAGATCCCTTGCAATGAGACTAAAGATCAGCCAATCAAAACAAATCAATAAAACTCTGGTCACATTAAATGGTACCCCAATTTAAGTTTCATCTCTGCAGCCTGGGCAGCATTCATTCAGCTTCAGAAGTTTCTCTGGTTACAAAATGAATTCTCCCTTTGAACAAAGCTCAAGATATACAATGCATTGGTCCTCTCTGTACTTCTTTGTTGTTGCAAAACATGGCCCCTCAGAGCTGGGGAAGCTAATGACCTGAGCATCTTTAACCACAAGTGTCTGTGCTCTATTCTTGGCCTGAGTTTCTCTGAACACATCTCTAATGATGTCATCAGAAGAAGATGTGGTGATATACCACTTGTCTCTGATGTTTTCAAAGCAATACATCAATGGTGGTTTGGGCATACACTGCACTGACCAGATGACTTGTTAAGCAAACAGTGCTTGAAATGCCAACCCCTTACACACTGGAAGGAGAAGCCTGGAGGACATAAAAAGACATGGTTATCAACAGTTAGAGCTGACCTTGAGCCATTGGGGGGTTTCAAGAAGTACAGGCATTGCTGGAATAGACAACAGATTCAGTTGATTGAGCCAATAGCACTTGAAAGAAAATGATGTGGGGATGCTTATTGGCAAATTCTGGATGCAACAATGGGCCTGGACAAGCCTTGAATGTGACTCAAGTACAAGTACAAGTAAGTAAGTAATAAGAACGTTATTAGTTTAGAATGAGGTGGTGTCAACTCTAAATTGTTGTAAAATGGTTCTTGAACCACACCTACCATGTGATCACTTTTACCAAGTGGGCTTAATTTGCATCTCTCTAGAGCTCTCTCGTCCTGATGGTTTGTTACTTGACCTTAACACAATGACCAGATACATTGTCACCATCAACTATAGAGCATCACAGTTCTTGCAACTAATTCACTCCAGTGCAAAATAAGGTAATACTTTAGCTCCATACAATACCAAATATTTAAATACACTGATAGCCAATAAACAATAGAGTATGATCTTGGACACATGATCTTCAAGTTGGAATAAAGAATCTGAATCATGGTCCAACTTGAGCAGTTTTAGTCTAAGACAACTGTTACAAGGCAGAATAATTATATTTAAATAGACAAGACAATTATGATTATCATCATAAAAAACCCACTGGTATCTCACTTTGAAAGGAATCAGTGACTTTCAAAAATCAGCATGGTTTCCATAAAGCTCACTTGATCAACTCAAACCTCATTGAATCATATGACTCTGTGATCAGACTCTTGGATGATGGTCATCCTGTGGATGTTATATTGCTTGATCAAGCAAAAGCCTTTGATAAAGTATAGCATTAACTTCTTCTCCTAAAAATGGAAGTATACAAGGTGCATGATGACATAGTTGCCTGGACTGAAGCCTTTCTTACTGGAAGAACTCAGAGGGTAGAAGTTTATGATACCACCAGTAAAACTGTTTTTTCAGACAAACTTCCTGTCATTAATAGAGTTTCACAGGGCAAAATCTTAGGGCCTACAATGTTCAGCATTAACAACTGTAAAACTCACCTAAAAAACCCATTAACACAATATGCTAGCAATTACAAGCTCCTAGGACAGGCTCAAATTAGCCCTGATCACTCAAAAATGCAAGAAGATTTAGATGAACTATCTAGTGAGGTTTGCATATGAATTATCTAGAACACATCAAAATGCAAAGTCCTGCATCTTGGACATGACAAACCTAGATGACCTTCCCATTTTGAAGATGACCTACTTGAGGCTGCAAGTGAGAAGAAGGACTTGTAGGTTATTATAGATGACAAATTCAAGTTCCACAGCCACACAACAGCTCAAGTTGCTAAAGCAAACCAAGCCCTAGGGCTCATAAAATAAACACTTACCACCAGGAAGCCATATGTGGTCAAGAAGCTGTACAAACTATTGTATATCTACATCTGGAATTTGGAATGACCCTGCTGTATCCCCAGTATAAAATGGATGTTTAAGCAATCATGTGAACAAAGACAAGCAATCACGCTCATACCAGCTTTGCAAGACAAGCTGTATGAGGAGCACCCTGTGTCCCTTAAACTCCCTTTCCTAGTCTACTGAAGGTAAAGAGGAGATGTTATTGCTTATTGCAAACTGCTCAAAAACAACCTCCAAATTCAGGTTTTCTTTTCATCCCTGGCAAGTACAACAAGAGATCACACAAAGGAGCAGCAAGTCCCCTGTTGCCATTGATGTGAGCACTGGCACTTCTTCTCTGTTTAGTCACATCATCCCTCACTGGCATAGCCTCTCCAAAGTCATTATGAAGTCCCAAACCACAGATGTGATCAAGAAAGGATTTGATTATGACTGGACCAATACAAAGTACAAGCTAACATGGGACACGGGTTTCCTAAGGATTTTTCCTTGTAGAAACTCTAGAGTTGATTATACATGACACATAGTTGAATACATACACTTGACTAATGGTTTGATGTTGCTGATTCAAGTCCTTCCTAGATATACTTCCATTCTTTTGTTGACCATTCATTGTCAAGATGGTTCTTAAAGCTGTATGTGGTTTGGGCAGCAATGGCATCTGGCAGTAATTTGTTCTAGAGGTTGGCAACATGGTTGGTAAGAAAATGGGTGCATTGCTACTTTGAGGAGAAATGCCTGGATAACTGCAAGTTATATCCCCTTGTACAAGAGTCCTGAGACACAAGAGGAAGAAGGTCAGGAAGTGCCTTTGAATTAATGAATTTATGAACCAGAATGGCATCACTCAACTTTTTCTATAAACCAGAGTTGGGAGTTTCAGCTTTCATAGCCTTGTAGGGTAAGGGAGCTCATATTTAAGAGATATTTTGATCATACAATTTAGTTTTTCTAATATTAGTCTAGGCATTCCCCAAGTAGCCAACTGGGAGTCTTATACTAGGCCTAGACAGCCATCTAATAGGATATACAGTCTTATCAATCCTGGAAGAAGTCTAGGCCATAGGAAGTAGGCCTATAGATACTAGCTTGTCACTTCTGTGAATATTTTGGTCCCTGAATTTATTCCTGAAAGGGTAATTAACTTTAGGCCTACTCACCTGCTTTTCAACATAATAAGAAGTCCTGCATCTAGAGTAGTGGTTTTTAAACTTACTTAGACAGTTACCCCTTTTCATCCACAAAGAATTTTAGGTATGTCTTCTCAGTTATTGATAGCCTACTAACTAAACTATAGATAAAATTCTAGTTAAGTGACTTCTTGCTATCTCGGAAAGGGGTTACATTAGGAAAATGGAACTTTCAGGGATGGTCTACAGGCTAAAATATGTCCCAGGAAGGTATTTGAAGTACCTACCTCTACTCCTCCTCTCTCTTGAGGGCCCTGACCTTTGACAACCTTTAAAAATAGGCTATGCGTGTTTCAAAAGTGAAACACTGCAAAATAGATCTTCTGCTTGAATGAAGTACAAGAAAATTGTTTTCAGCTTCACAAGCTTGCTCAATCCCAATTTATAAGGTTTTAAAGATATGCAAATATATTTCCTAAATTTTGAAAAAAAAACATTGACATGGCTTAGAATTCTACTCAAATAACAGGAATTGCATTTTCAGAACTAAAGGCAGAGAAAAAGCAACTGGTAACTAAAAATTAAGGTAAAATACCTTCCCAGGATATACTTTAACCTGTAGGCCTAGACCCTTCCCCAAAGTTTAATTTTTCCTAACCTAACCCAAGATAGAAAGAAGTCACTTAACTAGAATTTTACCATAAAATATAAATAAAATTTCCAGTCCTAGAGTTAAAGGGCTGTATTTTTTTGTGCCATGTGCCCTCTAAAATGTTGGTGTACCCCCAACAGGTATAAATACCACATTTTAAGGAATAATGATCTAAAGCATTGATCAAATGGTATATTCATATCCTAGCCAGGGAATTAATAGAAGAGAACAACTCTATAATTTTTTAAAGCAACTTCAAGGACCCTAGTTAGCATTGAAGGCCTGGCCTAGATCCAATCCTAAATACTACATTCATGCAACTCTTAGTTTCCCAAAACTTCAAGTAGCTGATCTATGGCTAAATGTTATCTTGAAGAAATTCGTAGCCCCACCAAAATACTGTAAGAATTACCATTTCTTTCAGCTTAGCCGGGTCACACTTTTTCTCCAAATTCGAATTTTTTGCCATGTGTTTCAATTACAATGTTGACAAAGTAGCATGCATTTACGAAAACCATAGTGATATAAAGATAAACAGAGAAGCCAGGTCATCCCTATTTATACCTTTCTTCAATTTTAAAAGTGTGAATCCTGGAGAAGCCGAATTATTAAATTATAAGATTCACAATGTAGGCATTAATAATTATTATTTTATCACTATATTTTGTCCGTTCATAATTCTTATTCGTTTTGTTTTGCTTTCCAGGGCTAAATATCCTTTTTCTAGCAAAAGAATTTATAATGTGCTTCCTCTCCGTTGTAGCACGATATTTCAAGCATGACTTGTAATTAGACATAAGAAATGGGCTCGAGATGACTTTCGATGATGGCGGGACGCCTGCTCTTGTTAATAGTACAGCAGCACCAAGCATTTAAAGTCTAGCATTGAAATATTGGATGTCTCGGGACTTTTTGCTCTTTGGTTCTAAACTTTAGTTGTCTTTTGAGCTATATAGGAAGGGGAACTATTTTCCGAGTAGTTTTAAAATTCATGGACTTCAATATGATAGTTTAAGAGGAAATTCCCAAAAAAAGCCGGATATAAAGCTGGAAAGTTTAGAATTTGACAATGTAAAATAAAATAACAATTTCTGGCACCTAGCAGCTTAACAAGATGTTGCTCGCAGGCTCAGTTGGTCTTTGAGAATCAACAGAGCGATTAGGTTTGATTTGAATTTTTATTGGTAAAATGGGTTGCAAGACTTAACTAACGAGCTTTGATTATATATTTTCTGGATTCAACGGGCAATACTGACAGCAATGTTGTGCTGCCCTACATTTAAAACTGTGTATCAAACAAAAGAAAAATCGCAGAAAATCGTGCTTTTTATGCATAAAAAGACTTTGGATCGATATCTGGCGTCTTTTGGGACAAGATATCCCCCATGATTTTGCCCCCCCCCCTAGAATTTTGAAAATTCTCTTTGAAAAAACAGATTTTTTTATTTCGATTGAAAAACTGAAAACAACAGAAATGCGCTCCCCATGGTTTTAGAAAAGTACCTTCCCCCCTCCTACCAAATTTCCTTGAAAATACGCCACTGGTATTGATCTAAGGAAAGAATTTGTTATAGTTTAAGCTTCTGGCGCATTATGGATTATTTTACCATGCTGGTGACCAACTGTGCGTTAATCAATGCATAAAAAATTGGAACGGTTAATCACTGCATATACAATTGGTACGGTTCAAAGTTATCAGTTGACTGGTTAAAAATGCAAAGCACTTTAAATGTTGGATCACTTCACTGATCGGCTTGCACGAATACCATGTGGTCAGATTTCCGTGAGATTAAGACCATTTGCGACTATAGCTGTGACTACTTACGACTTTGACGACTACTTGTGACTGCGTCTACTCACGAATATGACTACTTGAAACTTCAATTGTGACCTCTTACGACTGTAACCCCTTACGGTTGCAACAACTTGTGATAATTACTAAAGCTGCTTTTACTGCTGCTTTTACTACTATTGCTAGTCACTAGTAGTAATAACCCGTGACTTTAGTGTAATACTGTAATTACATTAAATCAAAAGAGTTTATGCGCATCCAGGTTGTCAAAATGGCAGACTTGCAGTATCTCAGGAACTAAACTAAATGTTTAAGTTCAAAATTGCAGGGATAATTCAAGGGGATTTAAAGCTAAATTTGTGTATCCAGACTAAAATAAGTATTTGGATATGTAAAAGAATTTCTATTCAGATTGTCAGTTGCGCACTATGGATACACTACATTTTTCCAGATTGTCAAAGAAATCTTTGCAGTTTTTCTGTAACAGCTAAGGGTATTGCGTTGGAACTTTCGGGACATGTATCTCAGGATCTTAAACTAGACCAAAACCCTATGTGTATCAAAGGTCATCAATAGGGTGTATCTGTGGTACCGTAAGAAAATCAAAGGGAATTAAGCTGAGTATTTCAGGGCAAGTATAGGGGGACGATCGAGTAATATTTGCTTGAACTCAAGGTTGTATTTAAATATGAAAATTAAAATATTCTTTCTTAGAATATTAAGATATTCAAAGATTTAAAAATATTCCTTTGATTAACCAATAAAAACTATGTCAATTCGAAAAGAACAAAAATTAGTTAATTTTTTTTCACAAAAGAAGTTTTTCCAAAGGAAAGTAAAGAGCCATATTAAACTAAAGACTAGTAAAAATGAAGTCACGTTATAATTGAAGCGAAAATGAAAATATATCACAATCAACAATAAATGAAACACTAAACGGAAGGAAATTAGAATAAATAACAAAGTCAGATTTAAAAGGAAGTAAAATTAAAAGGAACGGTATTGATTCTAACACCTCCTATTCCTTCCAAAGACTAGAATGTCATTTGAGCTTTGCTGAAAATAAAATACGTTTTAAACATTTTCTCTTCCAAAACTCCTGTAATTTTCAGTAATGCTACTTCTATTGCTAATGCACCTCCTGCTTCCATTTCCACTACTACTACTACTCCTACTACTACTGCTACAACTGCTACTACTACTCCTGCTACTACTACTACTACTACTACTACTACTACTACTTCGAACATCTCACTGCAGGACAATGTTTTTTAGAATAACATACACAAAAAAACGACAACTGAACACACAGACAGAACAAAATTAATAAGAACAACTCACATTATAAACAAACTTCCAGCATTGATGCTACAATATAAGAATAACACCAAAGCGTTTGTCTATAGTGAAACTATTGGTCACTCTCTTTTCAACGTTCAGTGTACAAATGGAAATCTATTAAAAGTGAAGACTGTATTTACTTGAACAAACAAGGAATTTCACCAAACCCCAGGTCCATCATCCCTAACTAAGTCTCACAGGCTAATAAAGAAATTCATAAATTGTAAATTAAATAAATTTTTGTTTGCTACTTTAGCTGCAGTCTGCTAGCTCTTCCAGCTTTGACCTCATTCTGACTTTTGTTCGCAAGGTTATCGCTTGTTTCAGGACAATAATGTAAATCACTACTGGTTGACGATTTTACCTGCTCCTTAATTAAACTGTTATAAATTGAGTTTATTCCAAAATTCTTTCATATCTATTAATACTAAAATTTCCATTGATAATCTTTTTTATTTCTGTAATTTCTCTGAAACTTTGCAAAAGTCCTACAGACACATCTACAATTTTTGTTTGATCAAATAAAATATTGTGATGAGAAAAATTAAATAAGTGTTCTGCTACAGCTGATTTAAACTTTTCCGGTTTTTGATTATGTTTTAGCTACATAAATATTACATAGCAAATGTTTGTGCAGATTATGAAGAAACTTAAGCTAAAGAAACATATTTCTTAAAACCTAAATTTTGGGTCAGATACATGGATGACGCTTCAGTTATTTGGAATTATGGGCAATCACAAACTAAAGGTTTTCTGGAACATGTAAATAATTTTGGAGAGGAATTAGTTTTTACAATTGAAAAAGAAAGAGAGATTAAATTACCGTAATATTTGGATCCAGAGAAATAATGATAAACTAGCTTTTTCAATTTATCGCAAACCTACTAGTAACAACCATTATTTTTCTTTCGCACCAAACCACCCAATCCAAGTAAAAAGGGGTTTGGTTATTTCTTTAATTGATAGGGCATTAAAATTAGCTTCAACAGAATACATGAGTAAGTGATCTATTTTTTATTAAGGGTATTCTAATAGATAACGGATATCCCGAAAACATAATTTCTTAAATAAGAGAAAGATGGGTTTATTAATATAAATAACAAAACAAAACAAGCAAATGGCCCGAAGCAAAGCTTTTTTGGGCTTACAACCCCAATACACATACAAATAAAACAATACGAAAAAGAAGAAAAAATAAAAAGAAAAGAAAAGGAAAAGAAAAAAGAAAGAAAGAAGAAGAAAAAAAAATCAATTACCCTGCATTTCAATCGAAACGGATTTACACTTCAAAAGAGACAAAACAAAAAGAAACTAAAACCACTTTACCAGTATCGCCAAAATCAAAACCAACATCTTGGCTCCACTTGAGGTCCACTCAACTATCAAAACCATAAATATTAAGGCAAAATAGCTTTAATTCCCGCCGAAATTCAAGAAAACAAATAATTGAATAATTTGAATAATAATTGAAAAAAGGAAAAAAGCTAACAGAACCTGTAATGTTAAAAGAAGATGGCTCAACTCAAGAAAGAATTTACATAACTTTACCTTATATCCCAATATTATTACAGAAATTTAGAAGAGAACTAAAAAAACATAATATAAAAAAAGCATTTAAACCAAGACAAACTATAAGCTGTGTGCTAGAAAATGGAAAAGACAAGGTTTCAAGAAACATACAAAATGGAGTATACATAATTCCATGCTCTTGTGATAAATATTATGTAAGAGGAACACATTTGAATTTAGAGAATAGGCTAAAGCAACACAGAAATGACATAGATTGCTTGCTAAAACATAATTATAAACCGGAAACGTTTAAATCAGCTGTAGCCGAACACGTATTGAATTTTCTCAATCCAATCTTTTATTTGATCAAAAAATTGTAGATACGTCTGTAGGACTTTTGCAAAGATTAATAGAAACTATATAAATAAAAGATTATTTTTAAAAACATTTTTTTTTTATTTTTCCGTTCTTCTCGTACTTTTTTTCCGTTGAGAAAGGCTCCTAGATGTGGGGCCGATAATTTTTATAATTAGAGTATTGTCTCGTTTTCATTTTTTGTTCACTGGTTCGTTGAAATTAAAACCCCTTGTTTTTTGTCACTTTTTTGCTTAATTTTTCAAACATATTAGACAAAGCTGTATAATCTTGATGTTAAACAAGTCTATCCTGTAATCTTAAAATGATATTGGGTATTAGGCATGCCTTGAAGATAGTTATGATAATATTGATGTATGTTTGAATATAGTATTGACCTGTTCAATGCAAAAATAAAGTTAATCAAACGATAAATTTTCGTTCGCCGAACAATATCTAAAAAATAATTAAAGGCTCAAAACTAATAAGTAATCATTAGTTTTTTTTTAATTTTTTCATAAGTTAAATATGTAATTCTTATGAACTTCTTTTACTATGAATAAGCTTGCTAACAACAATATTCAATATTTTATTTTCTTGAAAAAATTGAAAATAGACGAGAGTAAATATATACACATCCATATAATTCAACCGGGTAGAAATTAAATACATGACTTTTTCATGCTTTTTCCAAATTCATTAGTCCATTCTGGGTCAAATTCTATTTTGAGCCCTTGAAAGGGCTAAAAACAGCCTACATTAACCTTAAGTTTAAAAGTATTTCATACAAAAGCTGCCTGGTAAGGAAGAATTTCCATTTATAGCTGATTCAGGAATTGTAATGATTATTTTTATCAGCCTTAATAGTAAAATGCTATTTTTACAACAAATTTGCAAGTTTTAAAAAGAGCTTTGGGGCTTCATAGCAAAATAAAAAAGTACACAATTCGTGGAACCATTGTTGAAAACCTTAAATAGGAGAATTACTGCTTCCACTTTAAACAAGAAGGAATATCTCATTTTTTCAAGGGTAGCACTGATGCAACGATGAATTTACATTCGTAGTAACCCCCGGTTCCCACTGCTGCGATTTCTTGCAAAATCATACGACATGCGACAAATGACACAAATCGTGCGACAAACTACGCAAAACTATCCGTTTTGCTGTAATGTCGAATGCATTGAATAATTTCAACCCATGTGACAAATCGCATGCGTTGTTCTGATTAAAAAAAAAAAATCATAACCAAAGTTACGGAGTTGATTGAAAATCTAATTTTGGCCGTTTGACTGTTCTAGAGTTGGTCGCTGCGACGCAGTTTCTTTGTGAACCTCCATCCGATTCTCTTGTACGTCCGTTCTGCCAGAAAAAAAATCGTGTTGGGATTGACGCACCAGGGGTAAAAGCTTTTTGTCTGTGGCAATGGCGTGTTTTTGTTTCGTTTCGGCGAAATGGCTTTTTTTTGTCCAAGAAAAAATTGTATGTCCTTCTTGTCATGGCAACAGAGAATATTCAGTAGCAACACCATTAAACATCAAGAAAGGTGGAAAATTCAGGAAATACCTAAATTAAATTATTATATATTTATTAGTGTATTTCTCGACTGTTTTGATGTGTATTTATATATCTACATGTTTAAATACAAATAGTAAGTCACAAAATTATTCAGAATGGTTCATTTCGAAGCAGCTGAAGGAAGAACTAGACTAGATAGTGATGGAGATGACTGTGTGATTCCCATGCCCATATCCCTTGATGATTTGAAAGTGAAATCTGATGATTATATGTGAGTTTATTTATATTTTTTTTCAAAGATTTGGTAAAATTCTAGTTAATTGACTTTGTGCTATCTCAAAAAGGGTTTAGGTTAGGAAAATGAAACTTTCAGGGATGGATCTACAGACTAAAGTAAGTCCCAGGAAGGTATTTTGAAGCAACTACCTCCACTTCTTCTCTCTCTAGAGGGCCTTGACCTTTGATGACCTTTAAAAATATGTGGGTTATAAAAGTGAAACCTTGCAAAATAGATTGGTAAAATTCTAGTTAATTGACTTCTTGCTATCTTGGAAAGGGTTTAGGTTAGGAAAATGAAACTTTCAGGGATGGATCTACAGGCTAAATTATGTCCCGGGAAGGTATTTTGAAGTACCCACCTCCACTCCTTCTCCCTCTAGATGGCCCTGAAATTTGCCTACATGACAGGTCTATACCTATTGAAATTTTGATAAAACAACATTTTACCTTAATTTTCAGTTACTAGTTGCTTTTTCTCTGCCTTTAGTTCTGAAAATGCAATTCCTGTTATTTGAGTAGAATCTTGAGCCATATCAATGTTTTTTTTTTCAAATTTAGGAAATGTATTTGCATATCTTTAAAACCTTATAAAATGGAATTGAGCAAAGTTATGAAGCTGAAAACAATTTTGTTGTACTTCAATTAAGCAGAAGATCTATTTTGCAAGGTTTCACTTTTATAACACACATATTTATTAAGGTCATCAAAGGTCAGGACCCTCTAGGGGGAGAAGGAGTGGAGGTAGTTGCTCCAAAATGCCTTCCCAGGACATACTTTAGTCTGTAGATTTGTCCCTGAAAGTTTCATTTTCCTAACCTAAACCCTTTCTGAGATAGCAAGAAGTCAATTAATTAAAATTTTACTGTTTCAAAGATATGCACATACATTTCCTAAATTTTGAAAAAAACATTGATATGGCTCAAAATTCTACTCAAATAGGCCTGACAGGAATTGCATTTTCAGAACTAAAGGCAGAATAAAAGCAACTAGTAACTGAAAATTAAGGTAAAATGTTGTTTTGTCAAAATTTCAATAGGTAATAGACCTATCATGTAGGTAAATTTCGGGGCCCTCTAGAGGGAGAAGGAGTGGAGGTGGTTACTTTAAAATACCACCCCAGGACATACTTTAGCCTGTAGACCTACCCCTGAAAGTTTCATTTTCCAAACCTAAACCCTTTCCGAGATAGCAAGAATTCAATTAACTAGAATTTTAACAAAGATTTTAATGCTTTTTGAGATACCATTCTAGTTGAGTGGCACCACAGAAAGAAATATTTTGCTGTTCATATTAGGCTGTTGACTTACTAATAAAGTGAACATACCACTCAATGCTTTTTTATGCTTTTTCCAAATACAATAATCACTTTTGCCACACATAAATTTTTACCTTCATCTCTATGTAGACCTATACCAATTTGCTGTATAGGCTATATTTGCTGATATTTGGATGAGTTTATTTCTGATACAAATGAGAGGTAAGTTAAACTTTACTTGAATTGGTGTAGGCTATATAGGGGAGAGGGATATTTTCATTTTTGGCCAAAGTGATTCTTATTAGGAAAGGGCATGAAAAAGGCATTGAATTGTCTGTTTGCTTTATTTTTGAGTCAATGATATGAACAGCAAAGATTTACCAAATCATCTCAATGGAATGAAAGTACCCTTGCCAGGGCTAGTAAGCCTATGCTACCATTAGATTCTTTATTTTATATTATTTCTGAATATCATAGCCCTCTTGAATTTCTGACAATGCACCCAATAGGTTAATATTTAGTGGTTCTGAAGGAAACACTAAGATAAATGAGAACAGTTTAAGTTACTGAATAAGGTGAATATAGAACCACAATACACCACTGAATGGTTTTTTTTTCATACCTTACATTACACTTGCTAGTGATGAGATTTTTCTGTTGTTGCTGGGGTCAATGATGATTATATGCTGACTGATCAGATGAGTCCCAGAATAATCACAAGGGCTTGTTGCACCATTCCTTGTCAACTAATGATTTGAGTGACTCAATACTTGTAGAAGAGACTGTTTCCTGGTCTAACAAGTTCTGTTGATTCACTACACATTTGAAAAGAATTTGCTCTGTGACTTTGACCTGGCATGCTTCTTTAAAAGTTTTTTGATCATGTCCTGATCTAAATATAGTAATTGCTTTAGACCTACTTGCATACTCAATTTTAAGCTCTTTACACACTCTCAAAGATGACACATTTTCATTTTATTTTACATTCCTCTGTTAGTATCACTTGTTTAAACCTATTTACCTGTAAATTGAATCAACAGTGATGAAACTGAGGAACAGCATAGGAAATTATAATTTGGGCTGCATATTTGCACATGGTAGGGGGAGCAGGTGCAAAGTATAGTGGAGCTACAGTTTGAATATATTAACAACTTTTATTTTGCATATAAGTACCTTAAATTGCATCATCCAGCCAGTAAGGAAATCATGAAGTAAGAATTGTTATCTCTAACACATTTATTTAACTAAAATTAAGAGAAAATATAGATATGAATAACAAAGGAAGAAAGCATGATCGTTTGATTGATAGGAATACACTGTATACTATAATATTTAAACTTCACTGCTTTAGTGTTAACTTCCAATTTTATGTGTATTTTTTTCTGTCGAATCAGCTTGGAAATGACAGTCATAAAATTGTGGGTTAAGCTGACTAACCATGGGTTGAGTTGCTTTCTGTGCAGAATTTTGCAAGGAGGTGCAAAATTTTCCTTTCACTTCTTTGGAGAGGCAACCACTACAGCAAGAACCATGAATTGGGCCTTCAATGATGATTTTTGTGAGACAAAACTGACTTGTTTGTTTTGTGTGACTGAGGGAAAAAGTTGCTGGAGTTGAATCTTGGTGAGGATTGTGGATTTGGTTTTAAGGTGCTCAAGGAGTTTGACATTTTACAGTTTGACATTGACATTCAATCAAGGTAGGTAATACCAGAAATGGAGTGGAGACATTTTGTTTCAATTACTGCAAATCAAGTCTGGTCATCTACTTTCAATGTCCAAGTTTTACTGTATGTTGTGATAGAGGTAATCATCAAATACTATTTTCATCTACTCTGTGTGAGACTTTCTGGGCCATGGGTACCTTAGCAATAATAACAAATTTGGGTTCTTAGAGAAAAAATTTGAACTTCCATTTTATACTCATCTGCTTTAAAATTTCATAATAAAAAAGGTAATAACAATATGTTGCAATGAATTATAATATTCATCTGCTTTATAATTTAAAACCATGTAGACCCCTCTGCTACAATTTCAGGGCCAAAGGAACCTTAATTAAGACAAAAAAAATCAGGTTGTATTGATGCTTGACACACTGTTTGCTATTATTATTATTTTTTTTGTAACATAACAAAACAGAACTATTTTAAGTTAATGCTCTTCACATGCATTTGCTTAAAAAAAGTTACAACAAAATATGATACAATAAGATTATTTTAAGAAAATGGTTTATCAACAATATACATCCACATTTAAGGTTGTAACAAGATAGGAGTTGGATGGCTTTAGCTCCATTGAAAACCAAAAAATTATGCATTTTAAACCCATTTGAAAAAATCCCAATCCCTATTTGTAAGGCTTAAAAGTCTGCAAAGACAGGTCTTAAATTTAATAAAAGAACCCAGCTTAAAAGAGCTATTTTTTATGGCACTTGGTATTAACCAAGTGACATATAGCAATAGCAAATTCTGTTGGTCTGTCTGTCGGTCTGTCAGTCCTGGTTTTGCTACTTTAGGCACTTCCAGGTAAGCTAGGACAATGAAATTGGGCAAGCCTATCAGGGACCGGACCAGATTAAATTATAAATAGTCGTTTTCCCGATTTGACCATCTGGGGGGGGGGGAGTGGGGGGCTGGTTAATTCAGAAAAAATAGGAAAAATGAAGTATTTTTAACTTATGAGCGGGTGATGGGATCTTAATGAAATTTGATGTTTGGAATGATCTTGTGTCTCAGAGCTCTTATTTTAAATCCCGACCGGATCTGATGACACTGGGGGGAGTTGGAGGGGCAAAACCTAAAATCTTGGAAAACACTTAGAGTGGGGGATTGGGATGAAACTTGATGGGAAAAGTAAGCACAAGTTCCAGATACATGATTGACATAATCGGAATGGATCCGCTCTCTTTGGGGTAGCTAGGGGGGGGGGAATTCTGAAAAATTAGAAAAGTGAGGTATTTTTAACTTACAAATGGGTGATTGGATCTCAATGAAATTTGATGTCTTAGAGCTCTTATTTTAAATCCCGACCGGATCTGGTGACATTGGGGGGGATTTGGGAGGGGGAAACCTAAAACTTGGAAAACACTTAGAGTTGAGGGATTGGGATGAAACTTGGTGGGAAAAATAAACACAAGTCCTACATACATGATTGACATAAACGGAACGGATCCGCTCTCTTTGGGGTAGTTGGGGGAGGGATTAATTCTGAAAAATTAGAAAAATGAGGTATTTTTAACATACGAATGGGTGATTGGATCTCAATGAAATTTGATATTGGTGACATTGGGGGAAGTTTGGGGTGGGGGAACCTAAAATCATGGAAAACGCTTAGATTGGAGGGATCGGGATGAAACTTGTTGGGAAAAATAAGCAGAAGTCTTACATACATGATTTAAATAATTGGAACGGATCTGCTCTATTGAGGGAGGGGGGCTAATTCTGAAAAATAAGAAAAAATTACGTATTTTTAACTTACCAAGGAGTGATCGGATCTTCATGAAACTTCATATTTAGAAAATCCTCGTAACTCAGATCTCTTATTTTAAATCTCAACCAGATCAAGCGTAATTGGGGGGGGGGCAGTTTGGGGGACCGGAAATCCTAGAAAATACTTAAAGCGGTGAGATCAGGATGAAACTGGATGGGAAGAATAGAAACCTATCTAATATACGTGACTGACATAACCGGACCGGATCTGCTCTCTTTGGTGGAATTGGGGGGGGGGGGGTAATTTTGAAAATTGAGGTATTTGTAACTTACGAAAGGGTGACCAGTTCTTAATGAAATTTGATATTTAGAAGGATCTTGTGCTTTAAAGTTCTAATTTTAAATGCCGACCAGATCCTGTGACATTGGGGGGAGTTGGAGGGGGAAACCGGAATTCTTGGAAAACGTGAAAATTGGGGTATTTTTATCTTATGAATAGAAGATCGGATCTTAATGAAATTTGATTTTTAGAAGGAATCCATGTCTCAGAGCTCTCATTTCAAATCCCGACCAGATCTTTTGACATTGGGGGGACTTGGGGGGGGGGGGGCAAATCTTGGAAAAACACTTGGAGTGAAGGAATCGGGATGAAGCCTGGTGGATAGAATAAACAAATGTCCTTGATACGTGATTGACAGAATCGTACTGGAATCTCTCTCTTTGGAGGAGTTGGGGGGAGGGGTTCAGTGATTTGGCGAGTTTGGTGCTTCTGGACGTGCTAGGACGATGAAAATTGGTAGGCGTGTCAGGGAGCTGCACAATTTGACTTGATAAAGTCGTTTTCCCAGATTCGACCATCTGGGGGCTAAAGGGATAGGAAAAATTAGAAAAAATTAGGTATTTATAACTTACGAGTGGGTGATCGGATCTTAATGAATCTTGATATTTAGAAGGACATCGTGACTCAGAGCTCTTATTTTAATCCTGACCGGCATTAAGCTTCTTATTTCCTTTTTAAATCAATCTATTGATTCATAGAATTTTGTTAGAGCTCATACCATATGATCTCTTGGCTCTTAGCTCTTCTCGCCTCGTCACAAGTGCCATATGAGCTCTTAGCTCTTGTTCCTACCTGTACTCACCGATAATTGTAAGAATTTGACTTTGAAAAAAAAACTTTGGTTTTAGGCCTTACAAAAGGCAAGATTTCAACCTGATTGTGAGCCAAGTTTGAATTTGTCTTCAAAGTTAAGACTCATTTTTCTAGAACCTTTCAAACTTTGTAAGTACTGTCAAAGTTGAAAGTCCCTCTAGAGACACTTATTTAGGCTGGAAATCCATTTCTCCATTCATTAATATCATTTAGCAGAAGAACTGCTCAAGTTAATGTCTTGGGAGAGCAAATAGGTGAAACTTCGAGCCTTAAAACACTTTCATGTGTCCTAATTCAGAATCCAAATCCATTTCTGAAAGGCCTTTTTTTCCCAGCTTGACAAATTTTGCAGGTACTATAGTGAAAAGTTGGGCAAATGCATTTATATGTGACCCTTGCCCAGGGGGCTGGATGTTTCATCTGACCTCCACATACATATTTTGTGCACCTTTTGATAGTTCTAATTAAAATAGCTCCCTCTAAATTGGGCAAATGCATAATTTGGGACCCTTGCTTAGGGGGCTGGATGTTTCATGTGGCCTTTAAATGCATATTTTGTGCACCTTTTGATGGTTCTAATTAAAATAGCTACCTCAAAATTTGGGCAAATGCATAATTTGGGACCCTTGCCCAGGGGGCTGGATGTTTCATGTGGCCTTTAAATGCATATTTTGTGCACCTTTTGATGGTTCTAATTAAAATAGCTACCTCGAAATTGGGCAAATGCACAATTTGGGACTCTTCCCCAAGGGGCTGGATGTTTCATGTGGCCTCCAAATGCATATTTTGTGCACCTTTTGATGGTTCTAATTAAAATAGCTACCTCGAAATTTGGGCAAATGTGTAATTTGGGACCCTTGCCCAGGGGGCTTGATTCTATGATTGTGTTTTCTATATAAGGAGAAAAATATATTCAGGATACACATTACTCTTTACTAATCAACGCTAATGTATTGACTAGGATAAAACTACTTTTTTGATAAATGCAGTTTCTGTTGTGTGGGATGAATTCTTGTTCCACCTTAAGGATATTCAATTAGACAAAGTAGTTTTTTTTTTTGTAAATGAAAGTAAAGAACGACAATAAAACCTAGTGCAAATGGCTTAATTTTTAACGTCTTTTCTTACTTTCATCTGACAAAAAAAAACTTCTTTATTGATTTGATCTCTTGTCATTTTTTTGCTATCTAATCCTAAAGGTAAGACACCCCCTCCCCCCAGCTTCTATTCTTAACGCTGAAGTTTAATTTTTCCACAACTATCTTTCGAAAAAGAAAATCACTCATAAAAGAGATCTTAACATTTTTTTTTTCCAATGAAAGGGAGCTCTGAAATGCCAAAATATTATTTTTCACGTCTCAATGTCAAAATATCACACATGATAGGGAAGTTTGGAAGGCAGTTATTACTCCTGGGGGATTGTCTACCCCCTCTGTTCTTTTGCAGATAAGCGCATGAATACGATCTTTCTAGAAATATTTATAGAATAAGATGGGAGCTATCACCCCTCAGTTTTTCATATTGTGCTTTTAGTCCAACACATTATTTCAAATGAACGAAAGCTATAGAGTAATCCCCTCCCCAAATTAATCTGAACGATATTTCAGGAAGATTTTAAAATTTTGAGCCCAAAATTCACTTATTGAGACTTTAGGAATCCCCTACCCCACTTGCGTTACCCCAATATTTGTTGTACGCCTATGCATTGCTGTATAGCCGCTTAGTAATGTTGTATATGCACTCTGTATTATAATCGCTTGTTTGCTATGGGTTGCATATACATCTAGGGACTAAAGCCCCCTCTTCTGTAGTAAGCCCATTAGCTATCCCATAATTTTCACATGATTGCATTTTGTACCTAGGCCACAGTTGCAGTTGTGCAGCATTAAAATGGCAGCTTGCCATTTGCAATGAAACTATCTTGTTTGTTATTAAATAAAAATTATAAAACCTTAAATTTTGTTATAATCCCCCCTTCCCCCTCCTCTCTGGCATTCAACCTCCGACAAAAAGAGAAACAACAAAAACATTTTGTTCTGAAATATTTAGAACCTGAAACTTCTGGTACTGGGCTCTTGAACATGTTGAATGTGATGGAGCAATTTTTATCAGGTTCATCCCCCTTTTTAGGACGTGTCCTCCTTTTTTGAAATAAAGCCAATTTTTTCCATCCTGATAACATTTGATGGATGAATTTAAACATAATGTATTTTAATATTTAAGATAGTCATGAGAAGTATAATCAATTTTGTTTGTATATTGTGTTTAAAATTCCCCCTTTTTAGAGTTTAGCTACTATTCGCACGGTTGCCTCTTTACTTATATTTAGATAGCACCAACTATTTGAAATTAAATAAAAAAAAGTGCTAAAAGTATTTGAAAATCTTGGAACCCTTTCACGCTTATTGTATTCTGTCTTATTTTCCCTAACGCCAGAAATTCATATGCATCTTAAGGCTGAAAAGGAAAGAGTGTAAGAGGGGAATTCTAAAACTGTAGATTAGGGCTTTCGACTATTGAGATCATAATGGTATCCTTGTTATTGGTACTATAGAAATGGTACCAAAAGTGTTTCTTTTCGTGCCATATGACACTTTACGATGGAGTTATCAAGGTAAATTTATAAAAGGTATGTGTAAATGAGCAGTAGCTGTTAAATTAGGCATTGAACATCTTTTCAATGTTGCGGTAACCTCCTATCCCTGGTAGAAAAAATAGAAATAAAAAAGGAGATGCACGGCAACTATTTTCAATTTTTTCCTTGTTTTTTAATTGGAGGGTAGGATGGGCTCAAAATCTCCGTTTCAGGGAATTTAGGCCATGAAAAATTGATTTTATATCTTAGAATTTGTATTCCCTGGCATTTTGGCCCTGGTAAAAATTATGTTTTGTGGTACAAGATCGCAGAAAACACCAATTTGCTGTAATGCGATCAAATTATAAGTTTATAGCACAAAAACATTCTTTTCAGCAAAAAGAAGGCATGAATGCCCCCCCCAATCTTTGATGACCTGGTAGCAAGTAGTGTTTTCTGACTCATGTCACTTGTTAACCATACGTAAATTATAAGTTACCTAGGACCTTATAGTGCAAAACATATTTATAGCAAAAAAGGCATGGATGGCTACCCAATCCTTTTA
The DNA here is from genome assembly GCF_032884065.1 of Artemia franciscana. NCBI lineage: Eukaryota > Metazoa > Arthropoda > Branchiopoda > Anostraca > Artemiidae > Artemia > Artemia franciscana. Next base: position 3,892,748 of record NC_088882.1, read on the forward strand.
TACTCTTGAAAAGGGTACTAGAACTCGAATTTTCAACGGTCCAGTTTCTATTCCCAGGTTATTGCAGCATGGTATTTTGATTGAAGGCACAAAGTATTTTTGATTTAGCATTACACTTCCCCACAATTCAACGTCAACTTTTTCTCCCTTAACATTCCTTGAAAGTTCCATACTTAATACCCTGAGACATTGTAGATATACCATTTTGACAACCTGATAGCAAATAATGTCTTTTAATTTATCTTACTACTAAATCACGCAGAAATTACAAGTTTCATAGGTCCTTGTAGAACGAACCGATATTTTTGTCTGGCTTGGAGATAAAAATAATTTGCCCCTTCAATCCCTCCCCAACGCTAAATTTAAACTTCCCAAGCCCCGCACCCCTACCTTCCCTAGCCTAAATGAACCTGAAAGTTTTAAATCCCTCTTAAAATCTTTTCCTAAGATATATAAGGCTTAGTATTTCTAAGAAATGTTATATTTTACTTTATGTTATATTTTACTTTATATTTTACTTATAATGTTATATTTTTACTGTTATAATGTTACTTTTTTATTTCCTAAAATGGGCTACAGAAATGGTTTTAGTTCAAATGACCCATCTCCCAATATTCTGCGACTACTGTTTCGGTGCAGTTTCATCTGGGATGGAAAATGATACATAAGTGCTACCTATGAGAAACGGTGATTATCCTTGATGGGGAGTGGTAATTCTTCAGACAAGGGTTTTAACAGTGGTAATTTCAATGATATACTTTTCATTTCGATGCATTGGTATTTGTATTAGGAGGGGTTTCTAGCTCTTGTTCTATATCCCCGAAAATTTGTTTTCGCAATAAACTTATATTACTAAGTTAAACCTATATAATAGTTATAATTTTTGAGTCACCTTTAAATGAGGAGATTTTTCCCGTAGATAGTCTTCATTTTCCGCTAAGGGTTGCTCTCTCTAAAAAATCAGGTGCATTCCAACCGTGCCCTATCTCTGTCAAGTGTTTTTGGGACTCTCCCAAGCGTGGGGAAACTATATGACACAAATGGCATTCCGAGCTGTACATAAGGTGCTGGGAAGTCAATGCCTTCTCGGTTTTTCCACTACCCTTAGTTTTAGGAGTTTTTTTTTGGGGGGGGGGATTTAAAGTACATTGTTGAAATACGTATTGTGATCGGGTAATCTGATGTGCTTATAGCTTATCTTGATCAAGTATAGCGTCGCCAGACGAGTCCATACCCTAACACAAACAATAAACAGTCCATATAATAAATTCACGCAAAGGGTTTGGGTCGATCCCTCTCCCTGAGATAGGTCTGAGGCCTCCCCCCCCCCCACCAGCGAACGTGAAATAAAATACAGAAAGTGGACTTTCTGATTCCAATTTTCCATGGTCTGATATTCCCTCTCTAAGCGTAAGATTTCTCAATACCTGTGGAATAACCAGTAGTAGTTTTAGGCCTCTCAATCTGGGGGGGGGCATCAAGGTATATCACAGGCGTGTAAAAATATAAAATAAAAGGAATTTAGTGTCAGAAAATCTGGGGGAGGGGGCAACTGCCCCCCCTGCCCAGGCCTAGAGCCGTAACTAAGCCGCTTGGTCCTTTAATCTCAGTAACGTCATTCACGGAAATGTGAGAAAGAACAAAATGTATTCTTCAAAATCTAGGAGGAAGCAATTTTTTCAGTTTTGTCAATGAAAATACAAAATAAATCTGTGAAAATACGGTGTTTGTCAAAATCCCCTCCTACCCAATCCAACCCTACCTACGTATGCTCCCTCCTACCCAACCCTACCTATGTATGCTCCCCTCCTACCCAACTGACGCCATTGTTCAGTTCTTTTACGTCTTTCTTGGCACATTTTTATTTCATTGATAAGATTGTCTTTGATCCCTTTGTATTGTTTACATTGCAAAAATATTTTTTTCTTTGTAAATCATGTGTCATGCTTATCATGCTAATTTTCATTGTAAAGTTAGCCATGCGTGGTAACCTGTTTTTCGGGTCGCAAGGCCCGGAAAAACTGAACAGGCTGTTTTTTCTGGTCCCATCTCCCATGACGTGGCAAACCTGTTCCTTGATTTAGTCCCATATGCTTGACTCTTATAATTGAAGGTCGATGATCTATTATGTTCATATGAATATGTTACTATGGACCAAAAATTCTTTGATTTTTCTGAACTGCTGTCGGATACTTTAAAAATATCTAAAAGAAAATATCTTAATATCTTAAAAAAAATAATGAAAAATATCTAGCAGTTAACTAAAGAAGAAAATCTAATAGGTTTCTAGCGGTTGGCTAAAAAACAAACAGAGGACCGAGTGGGCGTTCAAGGTAGATTATTAACAGCAAACGCCATGAAGGGGTATTCGTGATTCCTTTCCAAACGGTAGGGAAGGGACCTCCCTCCTCAAGCGTGTGCTCGGGTGGGCCTTTGAGCCGTTTAATTCCCTCTGGAATTAAACATTCAAGAAGTGAAGCTACGTTAATTCTAATGAAATATACCTAAGTATGATGAAAATAAACCACTTTAGTAACACAATTACGGAAACTATAACAGAGAATTATGGAAATCGTGCCCCCCCAAAATACCACCTAAAATATTTAATTAGAATATACCTACAATGTAGTGTATATACAGTCAGAACGGTTCTGTCAGACCATGAACTTGAATGTGGCTGGTATAAGAGATAATTACCTTAAATAATAATATTAACAACAATAAACACAGCTTGCGTCCATATTTCTTTACATTACTGCTTTATTGAATTCTGTAAGTTGTGAGTCGGTTTTTTCTTCTATTTTTACCTCCTTTGATGTTTTTGTTCTCTTTTGCTTTAGTGTTTTTAATTTTTTATGTATTACCCTGTAATTGGTTTCTATGCGATTTTTATTTTCATTTGTATTGTATTTGTTTTTTCTTTGTGTTACTCCACGTATTATACCTTTTTATAGTGTGGGTAAAAAATAAATAATATTAATAATAAAACTATAATAATAATATGCAGAGGCTAGTACAGAAAGTGGCTAAAGAAGCCAATTTGGTTAATAGAAAAAAACCAACAACAAGTAAACACTGCGTCTGAACGGTCTCCGTATGTCATTGAACTCGAGATATGGAGTTGCATCTCTCATGGCAAAGGGACCCAATTAATTCGAATCAGAGCCTTGGGAAATCAATAAACAGTTTTACAAACCTATAAATAGACGATATTTTTATTTGAACAGATCTAACATACGTCCTAATTCTGACCCTGAATTAACAAACAACAAAAAGTACATCAACACCCAAGGCTGTATACAGGGGGGCGTGTTTAACCCCCCCCCCTTCTCGAAATTTTTGTCCGACTGAATATACAAAATTTTTGATATGTTTTTTAAAGCTTTTCTCTTTAGCCTACCCCCTCCCATCCTCCAAATAAAAATTCGGGATACTCCCTTGTCAGCATCTACACTTTGTTAATTAGAATATATTCACAGAAAATTTAAGTATTATATATGTATTTTAGACTCATTTAACTATGTAAACAAACTGATCATTTCTGGCACCGAGATGGTCTCAGAATTGTGCAATTTATCTTTTTTTCGATACTCTCACAGTGATGACTCCTAAAGGCCTGATCGCTCCTGTATTTTATGTACACATATAATCTATTTCTGGAATCAAGTTGATCCCACAATTAAAAACTTGTGAATTTTACTAGCCCCTGGCGAGCTTCTAATTTGGCCCATGCGCAGGCATTCATCGGTAGGGACGTGCACAGGGGGGGGGGCTGTGGCCTTCATCCCAAAAGATCCTTTTTTAATTTCTGGGAACTTTTATTCGGATTATTAAATCAATTTTGTTTGTTCTTGGACCGACCCCCCCCCCCCCCCCCTAAAAAAATCACATTGAATTATCCCCGAAAAAATTCCCTTATACTTGACTGTTCTTTGGGTATGTTTGCTCTCGAACTCTAAAGGTTTTTACAATTTCCAAAAAATGCTGATACTTTCCAAATAATATGTCTGTTTCTAAAGGATTTTTATTTGCCGTCTTGAAAGTTTGCGAAAGCTACCGATTCAAAGTCCCAGTTAATACTCTGCAGGAGCTAGGTAACAAGACTGTACTGATTATAGAATTTTTGGCATATGTTCTCTTTAAAAAAAAGTAAAAATTCAGGTTTACTGTTTGTAACCGCATTCGCCTTTCAAACGCTCGGAGAAAATGTCACATCTTGGCAACGTAAGACGCCTCCTCATGAAAAATTTGTCGCTTTTTTTAAGAAAATTATTTAAATATATATGTCATTTGTTAAAAAGGTAGCTTAAAAAAGTAGTTACAAAATTGTAACAATTTGTGACACCAATTACTTAATATTATTTTTTATTCATCTTTATTTTTTAATATTTGTTATCATTATTTTGTGTAATTTAAAACCCAAACTACTGTTCATAGTCTGTGAAAACACAGATTTCATTTTTCGAAAATAAAGACACTATCTCGGTGAAAAATTAGATGTTTTTTTTTAGAAAAAGTATTTAAATATTTGGTTATTTTGTTAAAAAGGTAGTTAAAAAAGTAGTTTTAAAATTTGTTACGATTGGTGAAGCAAGCGAATGTACCAGATCTTTCTCTTTATTTATCTTTAGTCAAATCATAGATAACTTCGAAGACCACACAGTTCAAAGTAGGGATGAAACCTTTTAATTGACAGTGAATAGATATAAAATTATTTAATTGGATATTTCGAACACATATACAGTGTTCATCATCAGCAGTAAAACTGACATCAGAGTTTACTGCTGACTGCTGATAACAGTTTTACTGCTGATGATGAACACTGTATATGTGTTCGAAATATCCAGTTAAATAATTTTATATCTATTCACTGTTAATTAAAAGGTTTCATCCCTATTTTGAACTGTTTTACTTTAGTCAAATCATAATATTTGGTCTCTCATTTGTTCTACCACCTAAGAAGCTTATAAAAAAAATACTTACAATAGATTTTGTCATGCTAGAAGAGCCCCCAATAACCCAAAAAGTAGCTGAAATAAAGTCAAATAGTGTTCTAAGCTTAAAACTACGACAAATCACTATCAATAAATAGATGAAACTCAAAAGGAACAGAAATTACAGTAAATAGCTGAATCAAACTAAAAAACGCGCGAAGATTCACATTAGTAAGGCTGATAACCCCAACGCCTTCTCAAAACCAGAACATAATTTGTGTAAATTGTAATTGTGTAAATTGTAAATTGTGTAAACATAAAAGTTTAAATTAAATATAAAAAAAATTATTTTTTTTTAGCTGAAAGTAAGGAGCGACATTAAAACTTAAAACGAACAGAAATTACTCCGTATATAAAATGGGTTGTCCCCTCCGCAATCCCTCGCTCTTTACGCTAAAGCTTTCAATTGTTTTAAAAAGTAGAATTGTGGCAAAGAGTCAAACTTTAGCGTAAAGAGCGAGGGATTGCGGAGGGGACAACCCATTTTATATACGGAGTAATTTCTGTTCGTTTTAAGTTTTAATGTCGCTCCTTACTTTCAGCTAAAAAAATTAATTTTTTTTATTTAATTTCTGAACGTTTTTGAATTAATGCATGTTTGGTTTTGGCTCTCCGCACATAAATTATTAAAATGAAATTTGTATATTAATTCTTTTTTTGGTTAAATGGCTTTCTCTTAGTTTTGATCAGACGATTTTGAGAAATAAGGGGTGGAGAAGGAGACCTAGTTGCTCACCAATTTTTCGGTTGCTTAAAAAGGCAACTAGAACTTTTAATTTTTAACGAACGTTTTTATTAGTAAAAAATATACGTAACATATAAATTAGCAACTTACGTAACAAACTTTCATAATCTTATATTTTTATTATGTATACAAGGGGGTTTGTATCCTCGTTAATACCTCGCTCTTTACACTAAATCGTAAGTTTTGTCCCAATTCTTTAAGAATGACCCCTGAATCAGAAATGCCGTAGAATAAATAGTTGAAATTACTAAAAATACTTTGGCATAAAGAGCGAGGTATATTTCTCCTCCTAAATACCTCGCTCTTTATGCTAAAGTATTTTTAGAACCCCTCATATGCGTAATAATCTCTGTTCGTTTTGAGTTTCAATGCTACTCCTTCCTTTTATTTGAAAAAACGCTTTCATGTTTATTTTTCATTGTTTTCTTATAGTAATGCTAGAAAATCATGCGCCCTTTTCCTTGAATTTTTCTTCCCCCATGACAGATCCCTCCAAGGAAAGATCCTCCAGCATAGCCCCCTCCCCTCAAACCCACCCCCAAAACAAAATAAAATCCCCCTGAAAACGTCTGTACACTTCCCAATAACCATTACTATATGTAAACACTGGTCAAAGTTTGTAACTTGCAGCCCCTCCCCCAAGGATTGTGGGGGAGTAAATCATCCCCAAATACATAGTTATTATGGTTTTCGACTATGCTGAACAAAATGGCTATCTCAAAATTTTGATCCGTTGACTTTGGGAAAAAATGAGCGTGGGAGGGGGCCTAGATGCCCTCCAATTTTTTTGGTCACTTAAAAAAGGGCACTAGAACTTTTCATTTCCGTTAGAATGAGCCGCCTTGCGAAATTCTAGGACCACTTGGTCGATACGATTACCCCTGGGGAAAAGAGAAAAAAAAAACAAAACAAAACAAACAAACAATTAAACACGCACCCGTGATTTGTTTTCTGGCAAAAAAAATACAAAATTCCACATTTTTGTAGATAGGAGCTTGAAGCTTCTACAATAGGGTTCTCTGATACGCTGAATCTGATGGTGTGATTTTCGTTAAGATTCTATGACTTTTAGGGGGTGTTTCCCCCTATTTTCTTAAATAAGGCAAATTTTCTCAGGCTCGTAACTTTTGATGGGTAAGACTAAATTTGATGAAACTTATAAATTTAAAATCAGCATTAAAATGCGATTCTTTTGATGTAGCTATTGATATCAGGAATTTAATTTTTTAGAGTTTTGGTTACTATTGAGCCGGGTCGCTCCTTACTACAGTTCGTTACCACGAACTGTTTGATAAAAGACGTTTAAAATGGTAGTTAAATGGCTATCATAGTATGACATGGTTGCATGAAATGAAGTGATGTATCACGGAGGTTGGCTTGCAAAAACATGAATCAATAGATTTAATGGATGATTTTTCACAAGAAAATGTCTTTCACAAGAAATGGATTTTAAGCGAGAATTAATGTCACAAGAAATGGATTTAAATCACAATTTTATCAAGAAAATATCTGGAAATTGTCTTAAGAATGTCGAGGGGGGACATAGTGTGCCAGAGGACCAGTCATAGTGTGGCACGGTGGCGTAAATTGAGATGATGTATCATGAAGAGTGGGCTGCGTAAACATGAACCAATGGATATAAAACATGATTTGTAACAAGAAAACATCTGAAAAATGTCTTAGGAATGATGAGGGAGGCTAGAGGGTGCCAGAGGGACGGTAATAGTGTGATATGGGAGTATGCATTGACATGGTGTATCATGGAGGGTTGGCTTGCGGAAACGTGAACCAATTGATTTAATTCATGATTTTTAATTAATGATGGGCAGTCATAGTTTGGCACAATGGCGTGAATTGAGATGGTGTATCATGTTTAGGATGGCTTGCAAAAAACGTGAACTACTGGATTTAATGCATGATTTTTAGCAAGAAAAGATCTAGAAATGTCTTAGGAATGAAGAAGGGCGCTAGAGGGTGCCAGATGGTCAGTAATAGTGTGGCATGATGGTGAGAAGTGCGACGGTATATCACATTGAGGCTGGCTTGCAAAACATGAACCATTGGATTTAAATAATAATTTTATCAAAAACATAGGTTTACACGTTCAAGATTGGCTCCAAAATATATGGTAAATCTGTGGGGTAAAGAGGAAAAAGAATGACTTGATCATATATGAAAGTGTACCATATTTTAGGCATAAGGGTACTCTCGCTTTTATTTTATCTCTGATAGCACCTTCAAGTTCCAATAGAGTAAATGACTAAAATGCGCTAAGAACAAGCCTCCAATATTATCTGATAACATCCTCTACAGCATTACTTAACAAGTAGGTGTACTTCAAATGTAAGCCATTTCCAGTGATCGATTCCCCCCTCTGCGTGTCAATTATTGTAGTCACATGGGAACACAGAATTCATTTAATCACTCTAGTTTGAGTGAACAGGGGATTTTCCTAGGGTGCAATAGGTTATCAAGTTGAACGTATTAGCCGAAACAAAACAATAGAAATATTTTCATAGTCCAGCTGGTTAGCGCTCCATTTAATTGAGGGCCCTTTCGAGTCAGTATGTGGATAAAAAATATTTAGTTAATAAATGTTCTCTGAGAAAAAAAGAAAAGCACATTGCAAGAAAATGAAACCTCTTAAAATATTATATAGCATCCCACGTGTACATCGTCATTACGTAACATCCAAGTGTGGGCTGCCATTTCATCATTCCCAATAAATCTACTAAGTTACGTAAGATTACCTCACTCCCAATATATCTATCAAATCACGCAAGGTTGTGTCACATCCCACGTGTACACCGTTATTACGTAACACCCACGTTTGTGTCCCCCTCACTTACAACTGGGACTTCCACACGTGACTAACGGACCCTAATAAATCCTATTATGTAACATCCCAAAACTTATTACATAAGAACCAAAGTAAACCCTCCCTATTATGCAACAGACACTTAGAAAACATTCCCTATTTCCTAATTAACACCTGCATCTCTTAGAAAACATTCCCTATTACGTAACATGCACCTGCATCTCTTGGAAAATATTCCCTATGACGTAACATGCACTTACGTCTTGAAGAAAAAAGGTGGCGGGACCGGGATTCGAAGGGACAGGGCTTGGCTCAAAACTGGAACTCTGTTACTACTAATGTATATTTCCCATCTATTTTGACACTTGTCTTTGCCTTGTCTCATTTTAAGCTGAAATAAACGAACGAAGAAACCGATTTGTTCTTGAGTTTTACACAGTGTAATCTTGAGTTAGTGGCGTATAAATCACAAATGCCAACATCCCTTTCCCCAACCGAAAACAAAAACACGAAACTCAAATAAAATTCTCAAACTTAGAAAGCCTTATTTTCCATGGGGGATATTTACCTGGAGGATTTTCCGTGGTTTCTTTTTTCCACGGGGTATTTTCCGGAGAGGTATTTTCCGCGGGAGAAATTCCCGTGCGGGGGAGGGAGGGATAAACGATTTGAGCCATACAAATTGTTCACGCGTTTTGATTTTTTTCCCCCACCTTCATCCTCTTTTAACCTCTCCCTCCAAAGAATCCTGAACATGGCCCTTATTAACGTGTAGTTTAGATTTTTAGCTATTCGACGGTGTATACACTTTTTTTCCAATTCCTATTTGGTAACCAGATGATATGGCTCTATTCTTATATAATCTTATTCCTTCAATCACTTTTTTGATTTTTTTTTTTACCCAGTGTACTGCCAATTAATTCTGCTTATTTTTCTCACGCATTTCCTTTTTTCAAATTTGGTGCCCTCAAACTTCTAAAACTGCATAATTGTATCTGGACGTCTTGTTCATTAAAAATTGAGTTAAATTTTTAACACGCATAGGGTTGTGTAAGTCACCAGTTAACCAATATAAACAATTAGATTACATACCTACTCTCCTTCGTACTTCAACTTTAAACCGCAATTGCTCATAACTTTTTTATTTGAGGTAACACGTTATGTTTCTGTGGGACCAATTTGTCCAGTCTATGCCTCTTTAAGTTAATTTTTTAGAAATCAAACAGTTCGTGGTAACGAACTGTAGTAAGGAGCGACCCGGCTCAATAGTAACCAAAACTCTAAAAAACGGAATTTTGATACCAATAGTTGCATCAAAAGAATCGCATTTTAATGCTGATTTTAAATATTCAAGTTTTTACTGTTTACTGTTTTAAAAAGTAGAGTTGAGAGAAAGAGTCAAACTTTAGTGCAAAGAGCAAGGCGTTGAAGAAGGAGCAGTCCCTTTCATATACGGGGTAATTTCTGTTCGTTTTAAGTTTTAATGTCGCTCCTTACTTTCAGTTAAAAAAACTTGTTTTTTTTTATTTAATTAAGAAAAAGACAGACGAAAAATTGCACAAAATTGATCAAGTCGAATAACAGCACTCAATACATTGAAGTTATGGTACTTATGTGTTAGCCAATACACACTCGTGGATCTATAAAATCAGACAATAACCGGTTCATTGCTGTTTTAATACGGAAATAATTAGCTTCGGCTCGGTGGAAACCTACATTGCAGCTATATTTTGATAAGTATTTAGTTGATATTTTGGTTAGGTTAGGTTATATTTTGTACGCAGCCCCGCTATACTTAACCCCCAACCTCTCTCCCTAATGTGCAAATATACAGCCCGAATTTTATATATATATATATATATATATATATATATATATATATATATATATATATATATATATATATATATATATATATATATATATATATATATATATGTATATATATATATATATATCTATATATATAGATGTATATATATATATATATATATATATATATATATATATATATATATATATATATATATATATATATATATATATATAAATGTATATATATATATATATAATATATATATATATATATATATATATATATATAATATATATATATATATTTATATATATATATATATATATATATATATATATATATACATATATATATATATATATATATATATATATATATATATATATATATATATATATATATATATATATATATATATATATATATATATATATATATATATATATATATATATATATATATATATATATATATATATCCCTAGCGACTCAGTTGTTTCAACCCCTTACCTGTAGATCCAGATTCTTGTGTGTGTTCTGGCTAACAGATTAGTACCAAAATTATTTCTCCCGTGCCTCTAAAACTCTCTCCATAAGTCTTTCCACCTCAATGATTAGGTCCCTAGAAGAAGTCTCACGATACCTGGGAGAAGTGGTGCATCCATATAAAAAAAAGCTTCTTAAATTCTCCAAACTTAGGCAATAACTCAAAAATATAAATATAATTTTTTTTTTCTGATTCTTAGTTTCCTTCTTTTTTTTATCCATTCATTTTTATTTGTTTGCAGTGAGGACTCAATTACAAAGGATAAAGTACCCGATGCTAAATACTTTTCAGTTGCAATGGGTCAAAAAAGAAAACATGAACCTTGTCTTAGAAAGAGCAAAAGCTTTCAAGCCTGGAAAAACGCTGTTGCCAAGGTATTTTGTTACATTCTATTACATCCTGTACATTGTTGTATTACATCCTATACATCCTATTACATCATTAAATAAAAAAACTAGTTTTTTAATTGAAAGTAAAAAGTGACATTAAAACTTAAAACGAACAGAAAAGGGGCTGCTCCCTCATCAACGCCCCGCTCTTTGCGCTAAAGTTTGACTCTTTCTCTCAACTCTACTTTTTAAAACAGTAAAAAACTTTAGCGTAAAGAGCGGGGCGTTGATGAGGGAGCAGCCCCTTTCATATACGAAGTAATTTCTGTTCGTTTTAAGTTTTAATGTCGCTCCTTACTTTCAGTTAAAAACATGTTTTTTTATTTAATTTCTGGACGTTTTTGAATTAATGCATGTTTTGATATTGGCTCTCCGCAGATGAATAATTAAAACGAAATTAGCGTATTTATTTTTGGCTAAATGGCTTTCTCATAGTGTTGATCGAATAATATTGAGAATATAAGGAGCGGGGGAGGAGGCCTAGTTGCCCTCCAATTTCTTGGTTACTTAAATAGGCAACTAGAACTTTTAATTTTTTACGAACGTTTTTATTAGTAAAAGATATACGTAACTTACAAATTAGCTTACGTAACGAACTTCTGTATTCGCATGTTTTTATTACATATATGAGGGGGTTCACTCTCTCGTCAGTACCTCGCTCTTTACGCTAAAGCTTAAATTTTGTCCCAATTCCTTAAGAATGACCCCTGAATCACAAAGGCCGTAGAATAAATAATTGAAGTTACTGAAAATTCTTTAGCGCAAAGAGTGAGGTATTAGGAGGAAGTGAACCCTTATATGCGCAATAATTTCTGTTCGTTTTAAGTTTTAATGCTGCTCCTTACTTTCAGTTGAAACAACTTTTTCATATTTATTTTTTCATTGTTTTTTTTTAATAATGCTAGAAAACCCTGCGCTCCGCTCATGGAAATTTTCTTTCCCCATGAAAACTTCCTCCATGGAAAGTTCCCCCAACATATACCCCTCTTCTCAGTCCCTCCCCCCAAACCAAAAAAATTCCCCTGAAAACGTCTGTACACTTCCCAATAACCATTATTATATGTAAGCACTGGTCAAAGTTTGTAACTTGTAGCCCCTCCCACGGGGACTGTGGGGGAGTAAGTCGTCCTTAAAAAGGTTTTTCAACTCTGTTGAATAAAATGGCTTTCTCAGAATTTCGATCCGGTGACTTTGGGAAAATAATTAGGGTGGGAGGGGGCCAAGGTGCCCTTCAATTTGTTTTGTCACTTAAAAAGGGCACTAGAACTTTTCATTTCCGTTAGAATGAGCCCTTTCGCAACATTCTAGGACCACTGGTTTGATACGATCACCCATGGAGAGAGAGAGAAAAAAAAAAAAAAAAACAACAAATAGACACGCATCCGTGATCTGCCTTCTGGCAAAAAATACAAAATTCCACGTTTTTGTAGATAGGAGCTTGAAACTTCTACAGTAGGGTTCTCTGGTACTCTGAATCTGACGGTGGGATTTTCGTTAAGATTCTGTGACTTTTAGGGGGTGTTTCCCCCTATTTTCTAAAATAAGGCAAATTTTCTCAGGCTCGTAACTTTTGATGGGTAAGACTAAACTTGATGAAACTTATATATTTAAAATAAGCACTAAAATGCGATTCTTTTGATGTAGATATTGGTATCAAAATCCCGTTTTTTAGAGTTTTGGTTACTATTGAGCCGGGTCGCTCCTTACAGCTGTTCGTTACCACGAACTGTTTGATATACATACTATACATCCTATACAAGAAAAAATGTATTATGATTAGCCCCCGTCTTATTTGAAGTAGTGGCTTGTCTTAATACGAATCATAATCAAAATAATAGATAGATATATAATTTTATTGTCCATTTGCCATTTGCCAATTTTATTGCCCATATTTTATATATAATTTTATTACCCATTCGAAAAACGGTACAAGACTGCAAATAGAGTTAATAAATAAAGAGGAGTGAACAAAAACTTAGGTATTATATAAATACAGACAGATACTTAATGACGCATCAAAATGGCAAAGCTACGGCTACTTGACAACTCAGTATAAGAATTCCGTCTGACGCTTCATGAGAGCTGCAATGGGGTAGGCACCGACGTAAACTGACGTGGCACCGACGTATTCTTTATCCAGGGTCATAAATTCTACGGTCCGTGGCCAATTTTGGGTGATATTGCGAATAAGCCAAGGTTCAGGGTGTTTTTTTCACAGTTAAAAAAAGTTTCGAAGAATAGGAAGATAAATCTGCAAACCAAGATTAGAATGTTGGAACAAACCAAGATTAGAATGACAGTGGTCAAATATGACTCTGAAGCATGGGCGCTCCGAAAAGCGGATAAAGTTTTACTAGATGTCTTCCAGATAAATTACCTACGGATTTTGTGAGTACCCGGCTGACTGACCGTATTTCAAACTGTAGGCTCTACGAAAAGTGTGATTCAAACCCGCTTTCTAGGGCTAAAATAAAAGAAATGTTGAGATGGCTTGGCCACGTTATGAACGTTATGAAGGGCGATAGATTGCCGAATACTGTCCTTTTCGAAAGGGCGAAACGGAAAGCAGGTCGTCCTTGTGTGGGGTGGGAGGATGTCATAAAGAAAGATTTAAAAGAAATGGGAACTTCCTGAGAGGGTTTAAATAAGAAGGCTTTGAATTGATTGGGATGGAGGATGAGCTTCCATAGCTGTGTTGGCCTCAGGCGGCTTGGTGCTACAGTGCGTTGTTATTGGGAGTAGTAGTAGTAGTCACACCACTAAAGTAGAATATCACTCTAAATTTGTTATCATCGTAATATTGAGACCGTATCTATTATAGGTTTGGATTGGCTGTTGGATCGAAGGATATGAAGGTGCGATTTCATCTAGTATTATTATGCCCACATATAAGAGACCAATGAAGGGGCAAACAGGCGGGATCACTTCTAATTGTTTTAAATGACGATTAAAACACAGAGAAACTTGCTCTCTCGAGTTTTGGCATACGCCTCCCGAGAGGGTGCCCATTTTCAGAAATCACTTAACCAGGGGGTGTGAGCCGAGCTTGGCCAAAACTCTGCCAAGCATGGTGGAAATGTGTGGAACACGTGGTGTTCTGAGGTAAGCATCAGATGGTGGATAGTTCACCCCCCTCCCTCTTGACGCTTACTAAAGTTTAGGATCGTTACGAACCTTATTATACCATTTAAGATGAAATTTTAAGGTAGGAAGTGGCGTTAGTAGTTCCTTTGCCGTGGAATACTACTACTACTACTGCTACTTACAACTCAAATCAGCACCAATCCTTCTGGGGCCAACACAGCTACGCACACTCCTCATCCATCCCAATCTATTCAAAGCCACCCTTTTTACACCCTCCCAGGAAGTATCCATTTCCTTTAAATCTTTCTTTATGACGTCCTCCCACCCAAGACGAGGACGAGTTGCTTCCCATTTAGTCCTAGACTGTCGGCCGAAAAGGACAATCTTCGTCAATCTGTCATTCTTAATCCGCACAACTTGCCCTAGCCATCTCCACCTTTCTTTCATTACAGCCATAAAAAGAGGGATTGAACCACATTTTTTTTTTATGTAGCCTACTGTTTAAAACACGGCCAGTCAGCCGGGTACCCAGAACCATATGTAGGCAATTTCTCTGGAAAATATCTAGCAAATTTTCATCCGCTTTTTGGAGTGCCTATGCTTCAAAGCCATAAGCCAAGCTTCAGAGTCATTCGGCGCGGAATCAGGAGTTAAATAATATTGTGCTATATCCTCGTTTGTATGGATCATTTTGATGGACTTGATCCTAAGCAGCACATACAAGGCTATGGGAGAACACTATATCAAATGCTAGATCAAATGTTGCCAAAGTGATTGGACTTGATGGACTTGATCCTAAGCAGCACATACAAGGCTATGGGAGAACACTATATCAAATGCTAGATCAAATGTTGCCAAAGTGATTGGACTTGATGGACTTGATCCTAAGCAGCACATACAAGGCTATGGGAGAACACTATATCAAATGCTAGATCAAATGTCGCCAAGGTGATTGGACTTGATGGACTTGATCCTAAGCAGCACATACAAGGCTATGGGAGAACACTATATCAAATGCTAGATCAAATGTCGCCAAAGTGATTGGATTTTTGGAAGTTTGAGGGTTCAGGACTCTAGGGTAGTTTGAAAACTATGTTAAAAAGACCAAGTCGTTTAGTCTAGGGGTAAGTAAAGATGAAAAGGTGACGTAGGTAACAAAAAAAATCGATTGTTTGGGTAGCCTCACTTACCTGGGTAGTATTTTGTTAACAGCAGCAGCTGCAACCAAGTAAAGACCGAACAACAGCCTAGCGAACTAGTGCTTTTCTGAAACTGAGTTTGCCTGAGTTTTTAGAGCATTTGAATTTTATACAACATACCAATATGATAGAATGTGGAAGAATACCCAGAGCCTTATAAATTGGTCTTTTGTTTCCTGTAGGCTATTCAAAAACTTCTTTACTCCTTTTAGGATATCCTAATTTTTCGGGTTCAAATTGTGTTTTCAGTAAAGTACTAGTTTTCAGGATTATTAGTTGGTTTATTTAAGCTAGTATCGTAGAAATGCTGCATGAACTGTGAAGTACTAATTTGTTTTTTGTTCGGCTTAAAAAACTTTGTTTTTAGAACAAAAATATTTACTACTAAGGATGGTGATCGCAGTGAAGATGCAAGAAAATAGAATAGTTTAGTTATATGTATTGTTTTTGCTGCAAAAAAAAACATTTAGAAGAATACGAAGCTAAGTCTCACAACTTAGATAGAATCTTGGAAGTCATAGTAATGACAGTGGTCAAGCATGGTTCTGAAATCTAGAAGTTGAGGGGGGGGGGGGGGGTAAAGACGTAAAAACAGTGAAGACAATTCTGATTTATTCGAATGATGTAGGAAAATATGTGGAAAATCATAAGATTTCGAGCAAAGGGGTTGGATGTCTAGGGTATATCCAAGTTTATTTTTTGAAGTGGGGTTATTTTCAGGGGGGGGGAGGTTACAAACAAAACTTTAAAAAAGGCATAAAAATAGGTAACATACGTTTTGTTACGTTTGAAGAGTCATTACAAAATTCTGGGGGCGAAGGGGGGAGGGCGGATTGAACCCAGTAACCCTCCTCGATTTGGCCTTGGTGTGTCTCTGAATTTTTCAAAAGGAACATATTATAAACGCTATAGCGTTGCCTGCAGTAAAGGCTCCAATGTTTTATTATTTATTTTTTTTTCCATGGAGGCACTTCATATGGAAAGGGTTTTCATATAAATTTCGGAGGTGGGCTTACTGAATTAGAAATTCAGTGTCCTTTTAGAAAGTTCTAGTGTCCTTTTTAAGAGTCAAAATTGATCGAAGGGCAACTATCCCCTCCCACACCTTTTTTCTCCAACTGCATCCGCTAAAAAGTTTGAGATAGCGAAATCGTTAAAAATTGTTCAAAAATACGGTAACAAAAACTCCGTGGTTGACACAATTTCCCAGGGTCCCGGGACAGGCGTTGCAAGTTAAGCCCTGGGGCATATACGGCTCTTACGGAAGGGGTACTCGTATAAACTTAAGAGGGGGCTTATTTGACTGGAAATTGAAAATTCGAGTTCCCTATTTAAAATTCAAAAGAAATCAGATCCCAACTACCCCCCCACGCCCTTTTTCGCCATATCCACCCAATAAAAATTTTGAGACAGTTATTTTGTTAAAAATAGTTCAAAAGTCTGATAAAAAAAAACTCCTTGGGTGACAACAACCCCCCAAAGCCGTGGTGCAATTGTTTTAAGTTATGCCCTGTGGTATAAAAGTTTTTATGGAAGGGATGGTCGTATAAACTTTGGAAGAGGCTCATTCGATTGGAAATCGGAAGTTCTAGAGTCCTTTGAAGAGTAAAAAGTGATCAGAGGGCAACTACTCTCCCCATGTTCTTTTATCCTCAAATGCATCCGATAAAATTTTGAGATTTTGTTTAAAATAGCTCAAAATTAGACAAAGTAATTCTGGGGTCAACACAACCCCCTAGCGCCTGGGGGCAGGCGTTTTAAGTTGTGCCCTTGGGGCATATATGGTTTTTGGAAGGGATACTCGAACAGACTTCAGAGGGGGCTCATTTGATTGGAAAGTGAAAGTTTTAGCTCACTTTTTAAAAGGTCAAAAGAGGGAAACCTGCTCTTTGTTCCCCAAATCCATCTGATTTGAGATAGCTATTCTGGCGTTGACACAACCCCCCAGAGCCCGCGGCAAGTGTATTAAGTTATGCCCCCGGGGTATATAAGGTTTTTATGTAAAAGGTGGTCGTATAAACTTCGGAGGAGGCTCATCTGATATGAAATTAAAAGTTCTAGTTGCCTTTTTATAAGTCAAAAGTGATGGGAGGGCATCTACTCTTCCCCCTGAAGACACACACCCTCTTTTCCCCAAATGTATCCGATGAAAATATTGAGATAGTCAGTTTGTTTGAAACAGCTCAACTATCAGATAACAAAAACTTTGGGCAACATGCATCCCCCCGAGCTTGGGGAAGGGTTGTAACTTAACCCCGGGGGCATATAAGGTCTTTATGGAAGAGTACCCTCCCACGGATTTTTTCCCCAAATGCATCTGATAAAAATTTTGAGATAGCGATTTTGTTAAAAATTAAATAAAAAACTTTCCGAAAAAGAAGTTTTTAAAAGAAAAGTAAAGGCCAACTTAAACTTAAGATCAGCAGATACAAATACCTGTTAAAATTGAAATTCAAAACGACCAGAAATTACTATTAAAGAAAAAATGAAGCCTAAAATGAACAGAAATTAAATAAACAATCAATGCAAAGAAACATACAATAGATACTAATGTAAATGAATAAATAAATCTTAAAACGAGCGAAGCTTAAATTGAATATGCAAATCAAGCTTGAAACAAACAAAAATCACTACAAACAAGAGTTTTGGGTATCGCCTCCTTCTCTCACTTCACTCCTTCACTTAGACCTCCTTTGCTCCTTATCACTATCATACTTAGGTACATTTCTTTAGGATTGAGTGTCAGAGAAACAGGTTCAATTTAGATGAAGTTTATTAGGTCGGCGCTATATCATACAAGTACCATGAACGAGATAGGATGATTTTTTTGAGGTGCCACATCGCCTTAATTATGCAGGTCTTGTTGGACATTGAAGGAACTCAGACTCCATTGAATAGTTGGAATACTTTGTATGGATGTTTGCTTATTGGTCCTGCAAATATTAGACCTATTTTTCTCTAAACTTCGCTTAGTTTTGGACCCCAGTGAAGACATGCCCTGGCTATAATTAAAAATTTGTGTAACTTTTTTTCTAGATAAGATCAATGAACGACCCATGGGAAAAATTCCATTTTGAAGATTTCCCAACAGAAAAAGCAATACGACATCGATATAATGCCTTGAAGAAAGAATGGGTCAGAGATGAGGTCACAGTGAGAATGGAAAGTACCCCCTTTGGACATGGTGCGATGCGAGAATGCTTTCGAATGTAAGTATTCAAACAAAAAACCAATTATAGGCTACTTGTACAAGAGCAAGAATCTGCCAAGGACTCTAGGCAAGGTCTAAAGTCTCTAGAGTCTAGGGTTGCCAATTGGTAGAAGGGCAATTCTCCCCTAGCATTGTAAAAATGCCGTTTTTGTCATTTTCATAAAAAAATTAAAATGTCTCCCCCCTACATTTTCGTGAATTAGTACCCCTGCCGAAGTCTAAGAAATTTTGGAGCATTTAACCCCCTCTGCCCGTAAAATATTCTAAAGAACCCTGTAATTATAGACTGAGCTTACCCAAGAGAAATAAAGGTCCTCCAGAGCCATTGCTGGTGCATCGGCCGTCGAATCAACGTTTCAGTTGGTGGGTCTTTTTTACAGGGATAAGACGCTAGCTAGTCGCCCAACTTTCCTGTTGCAAGGATGAATCCTTGCGCCACGTCTTACCAAGGCAGGGCATTGATCCGCGAAGTATCAAACAGTTCGTGGTAACGAACTGTAGTAAGGAGCGACCCGGCTCAATAGTAAACGAAACTCTAAAAAACGGAATTTCGATACTAAAAGATATATCAAAAGAATCGGATTTTTATGCTGATTTTAAATATATAAGTTTCATCAAATTTAGTCTTTGTCATCAAAAGTTACGAGCCTGAGAAAATTTGCCTTATTTTGGAAAATAGGGGGTAATACCCCCTAAAAGTCATAGCATCTTAACGAAAATTACACCATCGCATTCAGCGTATCAGAGAACCCTATAGAAAAAATTCCAAGGTCCAATCTACAAAAATGTGGAATTTCGTATTTTTTGCCAGAAGACAAATCACGGGTGCGTGTTTATTTGTTTTTTTTTTTTTTTTTTTTTTTTTTTTTCCAGGGGTCATCGTATCGACCAAGTGGTCCTAGAGTGTAAAAGTTCTAGTGCCCTTTTTAAGTGACCAAAAAAATTGGAGGGCACCTAGGCCCCCTCCCACGCTCATTTTTTTTCCCAAAGTCAACGGATCAAAATTTTGAGATAGCCATTTTGTTCCGCATAGTCGAAAACCATAATAACTATGTCTTTGGGGATGACTTACCCCCCACAGTCCCTGGGGGAGGGGCTGCAAGTTACAAACTTTGACCAATGTTTACATACAGTAATGGTTACTGGGAAGTGTACCGACGTTATCAGGGGGATTTTTTTTGTTTGGGTGTGGGGTTCAGGGGAGGGGGCTATTTGGGAGGATCTTTCCTTGGAGGAGTATTTCATGGGGGAAGAGAAATTCAATGAAAAGGGCGCAGGACTTTCTAGCATTACTATAAAAAAACAATGAAAATATAAACATGAAAAAGTTTTTTCAATTGAAAGTAAGGAGAGGCATTAAAACTTAAAACGAACAGAGATTATTACGCATATGAAAGGTTCTAAAAATACTTTAGCATAAAGAGCGAGGTATTTAGGAGGAGATAAATACTTCGCTCTTTATGCTAAAAATTTTTTAAATAATTTCAACTATTTATTCTACGGCCTTTCTGATTCAGGGGTCATTCTTAAAGAATTGGGATAAAACGTAACGTAAGTTACGTAAGTTATGTACGTTTGTTACGTAAGTTAATTCTTAAGTTACGTTTTTTTTTACAAATAAAAACGTTCTTTAAAAATTAAAAGATCTAGTCGCCTTTTTGAGTAACCGAAAAATTGGAGGGCAACTTGACCTTCTTCCCCACCCCTTATTTCTCGAAATCGTCTGATCAAAACTAAGAGAAAGCCATTTACCCCAAAAAAAGAATTAATATGCAAATTTCATTTTAGTAATTTATGTACGGAGAGCCAAAATCAGACATGCATTAATTCAAAAACTTACAGAAATTAAATAAAAAAAAACAATTTTTTTTAAATGAAAGTAAGGAGCGACATTAAAACTTAAAACGAACAGAAATTACTCCGTATATGAAAGGGGCTTTTCCTCCTCGACACCCCGCTCCTTGCGCCAAAGTTTGATTCTTTCTCGCAACTCTTCTTTTTAAAACAATAAAAAACTGTTACCACCAAAATATAGGTTATATTTTTTATTTTGTTTTTGGTTTTTATGGCACTTGGTATTAACCAAGTGACATATAGCGATCGCAAATTCTATCGGTCTGTCGGTCTGTCCCGGTTTTGCTACTTTAGGGACTTTCAGGTAAGCTAGGACAATGAAATTTGGCAGGCGTATCAGGGACCGGACTAGATTAAATTAGAAATAATTGTTTTCCCAATTTGACGATCTGGGGGGATTGGGGGGCCGGTTAATTCGGAAAAAATAGAAAAATTAAGTATTTTGAACTTACAAACGGGTGATGGCATCTTAATGAAATTTGATGTTTGGAAGGATATCTTGTCTCAGAGCTTTTATTTGAAATCCCGACCAGATTCGGTGACATTGGGGGAGGTGGAGGGGGGACCTAAAATCTTGGAAAACGCTTCGAGTGGAGGGATCGGGATGAAACTTGGTAGGAAAAATAAGCAGAAGTCCTAGATACGTTATTTACATAATCGGAACGGATCTGCTCTGTTTGGGGGAGTTGCGGGGAGGGTTAATTCTGAAAAATTAGAAAAAATGAGGTATTTTTAACTTATGAAGGAGTAATCGGATCTTAATGAAAGCGGAGAGATCAGGATGAAACTTGGTGGGAAGAATAAAAATAAGTCCAAGATACGTGACTGACATAACTGGAACGGATCCGCTCTGGATCCAGTGACATATGGGGGAGTTGGGGGGGACCTAAAATCTTTGACAACGCTTAGAGTAGAGGGATCAGGATGAAACTTGGTGGGAAAAATAAGCAGAAGTCCTAGATACGTGATTGACATAACCGGAACGGATCCGCTATTTTTTCGGGAGTTCGGGGGGGGGGGGGTAAATTTGAAAAATTAGAAAAAATGAGGTATTTTTAACTTACGAAGGAGTGATCCTATCTTACTGAAATTTTATATTTAGAAGGACCTCATAACTCAGATCTTTCATTTTAAATCCCGACCGGATCCAGCGTCATTGGGGGGGGGGGGCGGAAATCTTGGAAAACACTTAAAGCGGAGAGATTAGGATGAAACTTGGTGGGAGAAATAAAAACATGTCCAAGATCCGTGACTGACATAACTGGACGGATCTGCCCTCTTTGGTGAAGCTTGGGGAGAGGGAGGTAGTAATTTGGAAAAATTGGAAAAATGAGGTATTTGTAACTTACAAACGGGTGATCAGATCTTAATGAAATTTCATATTTAGAAGGATCTTGTGCTTTAGAGCTCTTATTTTAAATCCGGACTAGATCCGGTGACATTGGGGGGAGTTGGAGAGGGAAACCGGAATTCTTGGAAAACGTGAAAATTGAGGTATCTTTATCTTACGAATGGGTGATCGGATCTTAATGAAACTTGATATATAGAAGGATCTTATGTCTCAGATGCTCCGTTTTCAATTCGAATCGGATCCGCTGACATGGGGGGGCTGGAGGGGGGTAACAGAAATCTTGGAAAACGCTTAGAGTGGATAGATAAGGATGAAACTTGATGGGAAGAATAAGCACAAGTTCTAGATACGTGATTGACAGAATTGGAACGGATCTTTTCACTTTGGAGGAGCTGGGGGGTGTTGATTTGGAAAAATTAAAAAAATTGAGGAATTTTAATCCTAAGAACGGGTGACCGGATCTTAATGAAATTTGATATTTAGAAGGAACTTATGTCTCAGAGCTCTTATTTCAAATACTGGCCAGATCTGTTGACATTGGGGGGAGTTGGAGGTGGAAACCGAAAATCTTGGAAAACGCTTAGAGTAGAGAATTCGGGATGAAACTTGGTGGGTAGAATAAGCAAATGTGGCAAATACTCCCCTCTTTGGGGGAGTTAGGGGTTGGCGTTCAGTGCTTTGGCGAGTTTGGTGCTCCCGGACGTGCTAGGACGATGGAAATTGGTAGGTGTGTCCGGGAGCTGCACAAATTGACTGGATGAAGTCGTTTTCCCCGATTACACCATCTTGGGGGCTGAAGGGAGAGGAAAAAGTAGACAAAATGAGGTATTTCTAACCTGTGAGTGGGTGATCGGATCTTAATGAATTTTGATATTTAGAAGGACCTCGTGACTCAAAAGCTCTTATTGTAAATCCCGACCGACATTAAGCCTCTGATTTTCCTTTTAAATCAATCTGTTGATTCTTAGAATTGTGCTAGAGCTCAAACCATATGAGCTCTTGGCTCTTGTGTCGTCCGGCCTCGTCACAAGGGCCATATGAGCTCTTAGTTCTTGTTATTATTTAAAGGAATGATCACACTTTGGATGCTTGAAGATGCATCTAATTTGGGGGAGGGGTTACAAAAAGATAGCTGTCAATTTTTTTTGGATATGTATAGACAAAAAGATTCTGCTAGTTTCATGCTGACTAAAAATAAAAATCAGTATTAGCTTCATTATAATAATATCAATAATCATATCAATAATCATCATATAATCATCATGTCATCAATAATCATAGACCTACTAATGGACACATATTTATGAAGGGAATTTCTTACCGAAAACCAGAAAAATTATGGTCTTAAAATGCAATTTTGATGAGAATATAAGTCTAGTGAATTCAAAAAAGAATTGGTGACGTAATTCTTTAACGGGAGCGTCCAGGATTGTACGCAAAGAGGAGAAGCCTTCTGATATGTGCCTCCTCTAAACCAGCGTTTTTTACAATTTCACCTATGATTTTTTTTATATTCCACATGTGTCTTCCACTATTGCTTCCGTTTTCTCTAGGGCTGTGGCTGCCCCGAAACACTCCCCCACTCCAAAATAAAAATTCTAGTTGTATTCTAGTTTAATTTATAATTCGTTTATATTCTAGTTTAGTTAAACTCTAGTTATTCTAGTTAAATGCCTAGTATTGGCAAAGGTTTCAACTCCCAAAAATGTAGGGGGTTGGAGGAAATATGTATTTTTTGAATCTTGGTGGGGGAGACTTTTTAAAATTGTTTCAATGAAAATACGAAAAAACATATTTTTTAAAATTGCGTGTGTGTGTGGGAGGGGGATATAGTGGACAATTATCCAATTTGTAGCTGTTTGACCGTATCAACAAAAAAAATAATAATGGATTATTCATTTTCCCAATAAATTAGAAAATAAAAATTAAGTTAATGAAATATATAATATAATACTAAATAAAGATATAATAATAGGAAAAATAATTTCCTAATAAATTAGGAAACTGTTATTTTCTTTATGAATTATTTTTTTTGTTATTATTTTCCGGTTCTCAGGAAGAAGTTGAGCAACTTTAGTCGCTCGTGTGATTGGAGGTCAAATTCAAATAATGCTGTTGCCAAACGGTACATGTCTCCTGTTGATCCAAAAATGTATTTTGAAGAGGTGAAGCTTCAGATGGACGCAAAACTCTGGGGGGAAGAGTTCAACAGACATAATCCACCCAAAAAGGTAAAACTAGTTTTCATATTCGAGGTTCATCTGTTTCATAAAAACCTGGGGAGGGTGAAACTTGGCGTATACAGTACCTGACGACGAAGGCGAGACTCTCGTGGGTTGGAATTGACGCAAATTTCTTGGTGGGGGGGTTACAATACGTATAGTTCTCAAAAAAGGTAAACTTAGTATTCATACATATATTTAAATGTATTCAGTACGTCACGATGGAAGTGAAACCTTCATAGCTTCAGACGGACGCACAATTTGGGGGGGGGGGGAGCAGATATAATACACAAAGAAAGGTAAACATATTATTCATTTTTATATTTCATTTTTTCATAAAGACGTTGGGAGGAGAAACACGGCATATACATTACCTAACAATGGACGCGAAACTCTCATAGGCTCAAATGAATTAAAAACCTTGGGAGGAGGGCGACAAATATAATGAACGAAGAAAGATAAACTTATTTTTCGTATTAAATGTTGTTTGTTTCATGAAAACTTTGGAAAGAGAGATATGGCTTACCCATTACGTCACACCAGACGTGAAACTCTCGTAGTTTCAAATGGACAAAAACGTGTTGTTTAAATAGTGGAATATACGTAATACACAAATAGAATAGAAACCAGTTTTCATATTTGAAGTGTGTCTGTTTAAAGAAAAAGTAGGGAGGAGAAACATGCATACATTGCGTCATGACGGACGTGAAACTCTCGTAGCTTCAAATGGATGCAAATCTCTTGGGGTGGAGGTGCAACACCATAAAATACACAAAAAGGGTAAACTTAGTTTTCATATTTAAATGTTGTTTGTTACAAGAAAATGTTGGGGGAAAGGAAAAATCACTGTGGAAAAAGCCTTTCGTTAAATACCCTACGGTTTAAGTTGTGCACTTATATATTTGTTTATTTTATATATTTAGTGTAAAGTTTAATTGTTTTGTTAAGGACTTTTTGAGTATTTCTATAAAAACGGCAAAGGACTATATCCATCTTTTCCTCTCAAATCCCCTGATCTGATTTCCTGATTTCAAATGTGAACCCAGTTACAGGTGGATAGTACGGACTTCATAGATGTAAATTTTTATGACAAGTTAGATTTTTTTCGCTTAATTCATGGTTGTGTCAACAACCGTTCAATTACTTGATGTTTTGACCATGGGCGATAACAATGCCATCTAAACACACGAGGATACTCCATCAATGTGTTTTTTTATGTACCCGGTTAAACAACTTGCTTTACGATAAATGGGGTTCGATTCCACTTTCTAGGGCTATAATGAAGGTTGAGGCGGTAAGGCTGCGTTTTATGAATGAGGATTGACCGATTGCCGAATATTGTGCTTCTTTGCCGTCCAGCTGTGGCCAAATGGAATACGGATCGTCCCTGAATCGGGGGAAAAGAGGTCGTAAAGAAGGATTTAGAGAAAATCTGAACTTCATGGGAGAAGGTAAAGATTGAAGCTCTGAATAAAATGGGTTAAAGGAGGAGTATCCATAGCTTTTGTGGTCTCAGGTGGCTTTGTGCCGCAGTGAATATGTTTTAGTAGTTGTAGTTAGAAAATTAAGACCGAAATTTGTCGCAAGATAGCTTGCTCTTAATTTTGAGCAACATAAATGTAGCGAGACTATAATCTCCTCATGCTTTATGGGCCGAAATTTAGCGAGGAGCCTAACCAAAGCCCTAACTATAGTTTTTTGAGCTTGATCGGGATAATACATAAGTACCTTTGTCTGTTTTAAATTAACCTCCGCTGTAGAGGAATGCACCTCCTAAGGCTCTATACTTTGTGCTGGAAATTCCCCATAATATTACTTCAATTATACTAGCGTATAATTTCTCTCTTATTCCCTGTCCTTATGTGCAGAAGTTAGCTACTTATGAGTCTCTCTTTTTGTCAGGTTGCCAATAATCAAGTTCTGCGTGCAATAGTGTATATTTGTGCATTTTAACGTGATAATTTTCAAGGCTTCGTTGGCATTAGGGACTAGGATCGTGCCTAGGCCGGAGGATCGTGCCTAGGCCTATTCGAAAAAACGAAGGGGGGCAAAGATTTTTCTCAATTCTTTTTAACATGATGATACAAAAAAGGTATTTTCAGAATCTAAGGGAGGGACAATTGTCCCGATACCCACCTCTTACCTATTCAGTGCCACTTGTTTGGGCAATCCTTGGTGAGGAGACTATCATCTTATGGACCTATGCAGCGGCTTTCCGGGCCCCGTGGAACTCGGGGCATTTTGTAAGATGTATGGATTTATGCTAATAAAATTTGATGGAAATATGAGAATGTTCAGCTGAGATCTTTGGCTCACCTGACGATCAAACCCTTTCGCTGTTTCGAGTTTTGAGTTTTGGTTCAAGATAATTACATCAAGAGAATCGGATTTATGTAAAATGTCTAAACATGCAAAACTCATTAAGTTTAAAGCTGCCCAGTGAAAGTTACAAACCTGAGAAAACTTGCCCATTTCTTGGAAAAAGGGGAAAATACAGGGACGTTATTTCATGAAATTCTTAGGAGGGGAAAACGCATTTTCCAAAATCTAGGGGAGGCATTTTTTTTGCCTCCTTTAATGGAAGTGCCAAAAATGGTATTTTCAATGAAAATACTAGAGAAAGGTATTTTTTAAAATCTAAGAGGGGTAGCAAAAAATCTAGGGTGTAATTCCTCCGCCTCCAATTGTCGCCCTGTGAGATCATCGCCTAAAAGTGGAGTGATTCCGATTAACTTACCCAACATCTAGAACAGGCTTCTCACCAAGCAACCTCAATTAACCAACCGAGTCTGACATAGAAGGTGAGTAGTATCCCCTCACTTATTTGTGTGACAGCACTATCCCTATTGTGACAGCACTGTCCCTCCATTCCCGTGACAGTCATATCCCTTCGATCCCCTCAAGACGCGATGGATGTTCCCCAATAGGGTTTGGTAGTTACGTCATAGGGAACGTTTTCTAAATGATGTGGGTGCATGCTACGTAATAGGCTTTGCTTGTTTCAAAATAGTTTCTTGTTCGAAGACCTACTAAGGTCCGCCAAATCATTATTTCTTTGGTTGTTATGATGAAAAACCTACGAGGGCCAGGAAAAAACCTTCAGGGCCTGCTAGTGGGGAACCTTCAAAACGCTGGACCCTAGCGAGCTATTGCACCAGACCCCCTAGCATCCAGTTCCAACGGTGGCCCCTAGAAACTAATTCCAATTGGGCCCTAACCACCAATTTCATTGGGGAGCCTAGCATCCAACCCCAACGGACCCCCTAACCTAACCACCGGGGCCCTAGCATCCAATTTCACTTGGAGGCCCTAGCATCCAATTTTATCGTCAGGTTCCCCTAGCATCCAATCTTATCCGGCCCTTAACCTAACCTAACCACGGGGCCCCTAGCAGCCAATTCAAACGGAGGCCCTTGCATCCAATTAAACCTTGGGCCCTAACAAACAATTCCAACAGGACCATAGAAACCAATTTTACCGACAAGACGTTTTTCAAGACGTTTTAAGATTTCTCTGGTTGTTATGTAATAGAGGAATGTTTACTTATGTTAACCATGACGCATTCAAACGTGACTTATTATTGTCTGTTAGTCAGGCAGGGAAGTCCAGGTTGTAACTGAGGGGGGCACACACGTGGGTGCTGCGTAATAGCGGTGCACAAGTTGTATGTCACATAATACTTTAACAGAATTCATTTTCTTTCAATGCGTTTTTCTTTTTTTCTCTGGGAAAATTTATTAACTAAAGATTTTAGTCCACATTAGGACTCTAAAGGGATTTTCCCTCAACAGAATGGCACTCTAATCAATTGGACTATGAAAGTCATTCTAAAATTTTGAATCAGCTGATACATTTTACATGATTGCACGCAAGGAGAATCCCTTATTCGCGCATACTAGAATGATTAATTGAATGGCGTGTTCCGATATGGCTGAAATAATAACATGCAGAGGGGAAAAATCGATTACTACAAATTGCTGAAATTTGGTATGCACCTGTTTGTTAAGTAATGCTTTAGAGAGGGTTATCAAATAATATTGCGGGCTGCTCTCAGTGCATTTTTTTCAGTAAAAGAGTCTTCTACTCTATTGGAACTTGAATGTGTTATCAGAGATGAAATAAAAGCGAGAGTGTCTCTACGGCTAGAATATGGTACATCTTCATATATGATCAAAAGTCTTTTCTTTTCTTTGTTTTGTTATAAGTATTTGTGATTTTTAGAATCTATTTTCTGTTTTGCAAGGAATATTTTTTGTAAAAAGTATTTTGTAAGAAGAATTTTTGATTTTTTAGGATGTGCGCCGTAGGTTGTGATAGGGTTGTTATATTGTGCTGCGTTGTCCCCAATTATCAGGAGTTATCAGAAAATACATAATGGGGGTTTTTCATTAATTTTAAACGATTGATTCTAGTATAAACAAATATTTTTACAGGATAATGTCTGAAAATGCTCTAGGTGTGACAACGCACGCCAAAGGGTGTCACATTAGAGCCATAGACTGGGAATCGCCATTTAACGTTGCAATCTAACGCTGAAATGGCAAGTTTCTGTTGTTCAAATAAAAAACAATGGCCATTCTCAGTTTATATAACTATTTTTGTGGGAGAAAATTGTCGGAGGGGTGCCATTGGGGCTGGTACATTGGGCCACGCTAGCATCAATTGGTAGGGGTCATCTCTAGAAACGTTATTGGGGATTTATGGGGATTTTTTATTAAGTTTAACTGATCGATTCTATTGTAAACGAATATTTTTGCAGGAAAATCCCAGAAAAATGCATTTGTGCGGCAATGCCTGCTAGAGGGTGTCGTGTGTTAGCCATTGAGTTTCACATGGAATAAGATAGCAGAGTCTTTCAAATCCTGTAAAGGTCTTTTAAAATATACAATAATTTTTTATTTAACAATATTTTTTGCTTTTAATGAACGCCAAGTAAAGACGTTGATGTGTGAAAATTGAAAAAAACATACAATCAACGTTTCAAAGCGTGGTTTTATTTGTTCAAGAATTGCCTCTAATAAGTGTGCTAAATTCAGTGTAGTGAAGAGGAAATGAAAAGACTTTTGATCATATATGAAGGTGTACCATATTTTAGCCATAATAATACTCTCGCTTTTATTTCATCTCTCATAGCATATTCAAGTTCCAATAGAGTAAAACTATTGGTAAAAAAACTGTGTTAAGAGCAACCTGCAATATTGTCTGATAACCTTACCTGAAGCCTTACTTAACGAACAGGTGCATACCAAATTTAAGCAATTTCTAGCAGTGGATATTTCTCTGTGTATGTCATTATTGCAGCCATATGGGAATACGCGATTCATTTAATCATTCTAGTATGTGTGCACAGAGGATTCTCCTTGCATGTAATAGGTTATCATGTAAAATGTGTTAGCTGAATCAAAATGTTAGAATGACTCTCATAGTCCAATTGGTTAGAGCTCTGTTCCTTTGAGGGGGAATCCCTTTCGACTCCTAATGTGAAAAAATTTTTTATTTAATAAATGTTCCCGAGAAAAAAAGAAACGCATTGAAAGAACATGGACATTTCTTTAACCATTATTTAACATCCTACACGTGCACCATTATTACGAAGCACCGGCGTGTGTGCTCCCCTCAGTTACCACCGGGACTTCCCCACCTGACTAACGGACTCTAACAAGTCACGTGTGATTGCGGCATCCTTAACATAAGTAAACTTTCCCCTATGACATTGCTGCTAAAGAATTATTGAAAGGTCTTTAAAAACGTCATATCAGTGAAAATGGTCGCTAAGGACCCCCCCCCCCATTGGAAAGGGTTTCTAGGGTCCTGTTAGAATTGGTTTCTAGGGCCCTTGGTTGGATGCTTAGGCCCTGTTGGAATCGCCTGCTAATGCCCCCAGTGGTTAGGTTAGGGGCCGGCAAAATTGGATGCTAGGAGGGTCTCCCGACGGAATATGAGTCTAGGGCTTCCCCCAGGGAAATTTGATGCTAGGGCCTCGGTGGTTAGGTTAGGGTGGCCCGTTTGGGTTGGATGCTAGGTTCCCCCAATGGAATGGGTTGCTAGGGCCTCATTGGAATTGGCTGCTAGGGGCCCAAATGGAATTGGATTCTAGGGGGCATGGTGGAATTGCCCGCTAGTAGTATGGTTGTATGCAACACAGAGCTAAGACCCCTCAGGCCATTTGAATGCTATACAATTCTCTCTAAATCTCATTAGGCTAACCCCATTAGCACAAAATTTGCATAACCGGTTACTATCTCTGCAACAATTTGGGTGAATGACCTACATGTTCCTGTCAGAACATGATTAGGAAATATTCCATCTTAATTTAATAAAAGGAAAGTCCAGTTATTACAATACTTAATATTCAAGTCACGTCAATTATATGAATAAATGTTTTGTCTTTTGAAAATTTGCTTAGTATTGGGGTATGCATAAAGTTGAAATTAGTAAATTTGTAAATATTTTAAGCAATGACACGAAAGCCCTTGGTTATCCTTGACCCAACGTCCAAGTGACCCAATATCTCATCCTCCAACTTTCGGTTTGCATTTTTGTATTTACATTTTTTAGCTTTAATTTTTTTCTTTTTTGAACTTTAAATTTTTTAATTTTTTTGAAATTACTTAGAAATTTTTTAACTTAGAATTTTTTTCCATTTCTTAAAATGACATAATATATACTTAAGAACAAAAAAATGTCACGTGTAATATTTTTGAAATACGATATTAATATGATATAGATATGTTAGTCATGATTATTCCTATTAGAAAAAAATTGTTCGTAGTAACACTTCTTCTTTTTTACTTTGAATTTTTTGGGACTCGGAAATTTTGCAACTGTTTCTTCATGTTGAAAAAATAAATTTACTCAAAAAAATTTCTCGGGATGTTTTCGAAATATGAAATGAAGATGGTGTAGACATGTTAGTTGTTATTTTTTCTATTAGAAAAATAATGTCTGTAGTAACATTTTTTTTAATTCGATTTTTTTTGAACCCAGAATTTTTTTGGCTTATTCTACCTTGAATTAGCTGGTTTTGTCAAGTGATTATTTCTGGAATGGTGTCATATGATAGTATGTTTTTAGATATTTATAGAAACTTTAGCCAAGTATTTCCAAATCTTGTTTGATGTTACCAAAATCTCTTCTGATATTATCAAACATCTTGCACTATATGATCAAACTCTCGCCTGATATAATGAGAAATGTCTGTTGTATTATCGAAACCTCACATAGTATGATCAAAATCCACACACAAACACACCGATTCAGACATACAAACAGACAAAGATATACCCTAGGACAAACAAACACCGGCCCAGACACAGGCACAGAGAGTGAGAGAGACGAAAACACAAAAACACTGATTCAGGCATACAAACAGGCAAAGACAAACACTGGGACAAGCAAACACAAACCCTGAAACACAGGCACAGAGAGTGAGAGAGACAAGAAAACATACAAACTCACAGACTCAGAAATATAAACAGACAGAGACAGATATAAGGATAAGCAAACACTCGCCCAGACAAACAGGCACAGAGAGTTAGAGAGACAAAAACACATACAAATCCATAGATTCAGACAGCTAAACAGACAAAGACAGACAATGGGGCAAGCAGACACCCACCCATACACACAGGAAGAGAGAGAGAGAGAGTTGGAGAGACAAAAAACACATACAAACACGCAGATTCAGACATACAAACAGACAAGGACAGACACTGGGACATGCAAACTCCTGCTCAGACAAAGAGGCACAGTGACAAGCAAACAGACAAGCAAACAGTCAGCCAATTTCTACCTGCACCCTGGTACCTGCAGTAGACCTATAATCCCCGACTTTTTTCTAAGCATTTGATTCATCTTGGGTTCATTTAGGATCACTTAGCATGGCGCGCTCCGCTAAGAGAACCTACCTTGATTAAAGTTATTCTTTACCTTAATATTCTGTCTATGAGTTTGGGTGGGTGTTTGCTTGTCCCAGTGTGTGTGTTTATCTGTTTGTCTGTTTCTTATGTGTTTTTGTCTCTCTCACTCTCTGTGCCTGGGAGGGTGCTTGCTTGTCCCAGTGTCTGTATTTGTATGTTTGTATGCCTGAATCTGTGTGTTGGTATGTGTTTTTGTCTCTTTCACTGTGTCTGGAAGAGACAAATACACTTAAAACGAACAGAAATTACTCCGTGTATGAAAGGGGCTGTTCCCTCCTCTACGTCTCGCTCTTCACGCTAAAGCTTGACACTTTCTCTCAATTTTACTTTATAAAACAGTAAATAACTTTACGTAAAGACCGGGACGTTGAGGAGGGAACAGCCCCTTTCATACACGGAGTAATTTCTGTTCATTTTAATTTTTAATGTCGCTCCTTACTTTCATTTAAAAAACTTGTTTTTTTATTTAATTGCTGAACGTTTTTAAATTAATGCATGTTTGATTTTGGCTCTCCGCAAATGAATAATTAAAACGAAATTTGCGTTATATTTTTTTTTTTACTAAATGGCTTTCTCTTAGTTTTGATCCCCTCAACCCCTCCCATACCCAACCAAAAAATCCCCCTGAAAAGGTCTGTACACTTCCAAATAACCATTATTGTATGTAAACGCTGGTCAAAGTTTGTACCTTGCAGCCCCTTCCCCGGGGACTGTGGGGGAGTAAGTCAGCCCCAAAGACAAAGTCATTAAGTTTTTCGACTATGCTGAACAAAATGTTTATCTCAAAATTTTGATCCGTTGACTTTGGGAAAAAAATGAGCGTGGGAGGGGGCCTAGGTGCCCTCCAATTTTGTGGTCACTTAAAAAGGGCACTAGAACTTTTAGTTTTCGTTAAAATGAACCCTCCTGCGACATTGTAGGACCACTTGGTCGATACGATTATCCCTGGGGAAAAAAACAAACAAACAAATAAACACGCACCCATGATCGGTCTTCTGGCAAAAAGTTCTACATTTTTGTAGATAGGAGTTTGAAACTTCAACAGTATGGTTCTCTGATACGCTGAATGTGATGGTGTGATTTTTGTTAAGATGCTATAACTTTTAGGATTTAGGAAAATTTTATCAGGCTCGTAACTTTTGATGAGTAAGACTAAATTTAATGAAACTTGTATATTTAAAATCAAAATCTGATTCTTTTGATTTATCTATTAGTATCAAAATTCCGTTTTTTAGAGTTTCGTTTACTATTGAGCCGGGTCGCTCCTTACTACAGTTCGTTACCACGAACTGTTTGACAAGAGCTATGCGATCTTCCCTCAATGAGCTTTGGTCTCTGGCTTAGGATTCTCTGACGTGGAGGTCAACCATTCCTGTTAAAAGCGGGTTTCAAAGACCCCTATTACAAAGGTTTCGATCGACTTCCTACTTTTGTGTTTTCTGTCCCAGAAGGATCCTCAAAAATACGTGTTTATTTCCATTTTTTCCTTCATATTAGCTTGACATTGATAAGGTTCTAGTAAAAACATAAACAAACTTTACTATTAAGAAGTCTATCCGGTTCCAAGTAATTACGTCTCTAAGTTGATTGGGAAAGGTGCCAGTCTATTAGATATGATAAAAGTCACGTCCGCAGCAGGGATATACATGTGTTTCCAAGTATATATAAATGTTCTGGAGTGAAGTAATATTATGATCAATTGAAATTATTCTAAAGTCATTTTAGTATTATATCAGAGGTTTTACGGAACTAAGTCCTGCAGGAAGCATCCAACAAACTTGTAACAAAGAAATTAAGTCGAAAGTCATCACCCATGATATATATATATATATATATATATATATATATATATATATATATATATATATATATATATATATATATATACTAGCTGTTGGGGTGGCGCTTCGCGCCACCCCAACACCTAGTTGGTGGGGGCGCTTCGCGCCCCCCCCCTCCCCAAGCCCCCCCGCGCGCGTAAGTCGTTACGCGCCATATTAGTTACGCGCCATTGTAGTTGTGTCCCTATGTCCCACCTGTGAATATAGATATATATATATATATATATATATATATATATATATATATATATATATATATATATATATATATATATATATATATATATATATATATATATATATATATATATATATATATATATATATATATATATATATATATATATATATATATATATATATATATATATATATATATATATGTTTTTAACTACGTAAAACTTGCGAATATACAACATTCTTTGCTGTCCCATTGTCTGTGCATATAAATAGATTGTCAGGTTTACCGACTCTTGAACATGCAACATATAATGGTCCATGGGAAAACAATCCGTATTCAGATCTATACCTCATGATTCTAATGATTGCCCTTGAGCTTTGTTGATGGTGATTGCTAATCGACCATTCCCTGAGTCGCCATCGTCATTTATATATCCCCCTGTGCACCCCGGCGTCCCCTTTGTAGTTATGTCCCTGTGTCCCGGTCGTCATTTATATTCCCTGTGTCCCGGTCGTCATTTGTGTCCCGGTGTTCCAGTCTGTGATTTCTCTTTGAGTGTCCCGGGCGTCATTTATATTCCTTGTGTCCCGGTGTCCCGGTCGTCATTTATATCCCCCTGTGCCCCCCGGCGTCCCCATTGTAGTTGTTTCCCTGTGTCCCGGTCGTCATTTATATTCCCTGTGTCCCGGTCGTCATTTGTATCCCGGTGTCCCGGTCTGTATATACATTCGTTTTTTAGTTTTGTTTTTCTCCTTTATTTTTTTCCTTTTTTCTTTTTTTTCTTTTTTAGTTTATTTAGATTTTTAGATTTTTTAGTTTTTTTATTAGTTTTTAGTTTTTTTGTAGTTTTTACCATTTTTTTAGTTTTTTTAGTTTTTTTTTTTTACTTATGTCCTGGTCGTCATTTATACTCCCTGTGTCCCGGTCGTCATTTGTGTCTCGGTGCTTTGTTGATTGCTAATTTATATTATATTTATATTTATATTTTTTATATTTATTAATATTTTTTTAGTTTTCTTTTTCTCTTATTTTTCAGTTTTTTCCTTTTTTTTAGTTTTTTCTTTTTTAGTTTTTAGTTTTTTTTTGTTTTTTACCTTTTTTTAGTTGTTTTAGTTTTTTTAGTTTTTTAGCTTTTTTAGTTTTTTTATTAGTTTTTAGTTTTTTTTAGTTTTTGCCTTTTTTTAGTTTTTTCAGTTTTTTTTTAGTTTTTAGTTTTTTACCTTTTTTTATTTTTTTTTAGTTTTTTAGCTTTTTTAGTTTTTTTTCTTTTTAGTTTTTTTTGTAGTTTTTACCTTTTTTAGTTTTTTTTCTTCTTTTGTATTAGTGTGAAATAATTCAGACGTCATATGCGGACAAACACGACGTCACTCGACAGACAGACAGACAGACATAACCCACAAACAACTTATTTTCATATATATTTATTCATATTTTTTAGTTTTCTTTTTCTCTTTTATTTTTCAGTTTTTTCCTTTTTTTTAGTTTTTTTCTTTTTTAGTTTTTAGTTTTTTTTAGTTTTTTACCTTTTTTTAGTTTTTTTTAGTTTTTTTAGTTTTTTAGCTTTTTTAGTTTTTTTATTAGTTTTTATTTTTTTTGTAGTTTTTGCCTTTTTTTTATTTTTTTCAGTTTTTTTTAGTTATTAGATTTTTACGTTTTTTTAGTTTTTTTTTAGTTTTTTAGCTTTTTTAGTTTTTTTTTCTTTTTAGTTTTTTTTGTAGTTTTTACCTTTTTTAGTTTTTTTCTTCTTTTGTATTAGTGTGAAATAATTCAAACGTCATATACGGACAAACATGACGTCACCTGATCCACAGATCCACACACAGACAACTTATTTTTATATATATAGATATATACTAGCTGTTGGGGTGGCGCTTCGCGCCACCCCAACACCTAGTTGGTGGGGTGCTTCGCCCCCCCAAGCCCCCCCCGCGTGCGTAAGTCGTTACGCGCCATATTAGTTATGCGCCATTGTAGTTGTGTCCCTGTGTCCCACCTGTGAATATAGATAGATTTATATATGTGTTTCAAACTACGTAAAAATTGCGAATAAACAACATTCTTGGCTTTCCCATTGTCTGTGCATATACAAAGCCGTATGTACTAATAATGACGTCATACGCAAACGCTCTTTTTACAAACAAACAAACATGCATCCACACAACTCGTTTTTATTTAGATAGATCGATAGATAGATACAATACAAATTAACTGCGTAAAACTTGCGAATATACAACATTCTTCGCTGTCCAATTGTCGCTGCATATAAATACATTGTCAGGTTTACCGAATCTCGAACATGCAACGTACAATTGTCCATGGGAAAAACAATCAGTATTAAGATCTATACCACATTTTTCTAATGATTGACCTTGAGCTTTGTTAATGGTGATTGCAAATACTAATCGAATTGGGAATTGCAATCTTTTAAATTGAAAAAGCAGATCCGTTGGAATCATGGGAATGCGAGGAATAAGAACAGCCTCACCCTCATAAGGCCCTGTCAAGATTGTGGCCTCTATTAGGTTTTCCATTGTTTTTTTTACGGCAAGTCGCGTGCCATTGCAAAGCTTTGGTGGGTTGATATTTCTTAAAAGTATTATTCGTACGCCTATTTTTAGTTGTAGCACGTGTGGTGGAAACCCTGAAGGATCTATGGAATTTAAAAATTCAGATAGATAATTAACCGCTCCATTTGGTTCCAAAACTGTGTCGACTGACTTGTAAAGGACTGCCTGGTCTCGAATCTTGGTCAAAACAATATTGTTGATTTCGTGGACGTCTATATGTTTGGGTGCGAGAATCGCTCTTTCACTTAGCCATTTATTATTTTTATAATTTTTTAGAATATTCGGGAATACTTTTTCAATCAATTCATTTTTGGACGTCACTAAATTACAGAAATCAGCAGGTAGTTGTATACGTCCTGAAATTGAGTCTACTGTTTGACCAGAGTCATCGTTTTGCAATCGGACACGCATATTTGTAGTTAATTTTAATATTTTTACGTGTGCCCATAAATTAGAATTTTTTAGGCAAGCATTCATTTCGTCTGCAGGAGTTAAACTACGTAAAAATTGCGAATATACAACATTCTTGGCTTTCCCATTGTCTCTGCATATACAAAGCCGTATGTACTAATAATGACATCATATGCAAACGCTCTTTTTACAAACAAACAAACATGCATACACACAACTCGTTTTTATATAGATAGATAGATAGATAGATACAATACAAATTAACTGCGTAAAACTTGCGAATATACAACATTCTTCGCTGTCCATTTGTCGCTGCATATAAATACATTGTCAGGTTTACCGACCCTCGAACATGCAACGTACGATTGTCCATGGGAAAAACAATCAGTATTAAGATCTATACCACATTTTTCTAATGATTGACCTTGAGCTTTGTTAATGGTGATTGCAAATGCTAATCGAATTGGGAATTGCAATCTTTTAAATTGAAAAGGCAGATCCGTTGGAATCATGGGAATGCGAGGAATAAGAACAGCCTCACCCTCATAAGGCCCTGTCAAGATTGTGGCCTCTATTAGTTTTTCCATTGTTTTTTTTACGGCAAGTCGCGTGCCATTGCAAAGCTTTGGTGGGTTGATATTTCTTAAAAGTATTATTCGTACGCCTATTTTTAGTTGTAGCACGTGTGGTGGAAACCCTGAAGGATCTATGGAATTTAAAAATTCAGATGGATAATTAACCGCTCCATTTGGTTCCAAAACTGTGTCGACTGACTTGTAAAGGACTGCCTGGTCTCGAATCTTGGTCAAAACAATATTGTTGATTTCGTGGACGTCTATATGTTTGGGTGCGAGAATCGCTCTTTCACTTAGCCATTTATTATTTTTTATAATTTTTTAGAATATTCGGGAATACTTTTTCAATCAATTCATTTTTGGACGTCACTAAATTACAGAAATCAGCAGGTAGTTGTATACGTCCTGAAATTGAGTCTACTGTTTGACCAGAGTCATCGTTTTGCAATCGGACACGCATATTTGTAGTTAATTTTAATATTTTTACGTGTGCCCATAAATTAGAATTTTTTAGGCAAGCATTCATTTCGTCTGCAGGAGTTAAACTACGTAAAAATTGCGAATATACAACATTCTTGGCTTTCCCATTGTCTCTGCATATACAAAGCCGTATGTACTAATAATGACATCATATGCAAACGCTCTTTTTACAAACAAACAAACATGCATACACACAACTCGTTTTTATATAGATAGATAGATAGATAGATACAATACAAATTAACTGCGTAAAACTTGCGAATATACAACATTCTTCGCTGTCCATTTGTCGCTGCATATAAATACATTGTCAGGTTTACCGACCCTCGAACATGCAACGTACGATTGTCCATGGGAAAAACAATCAGTATTAAGATCTATACCACATTTTTCTAATGATTGACCTTGAGCTTTGTTGCAAATGCTAATCGAATTGGGAATTGCAATCTTTTAAATTGAAAAGGCAGATCCGTTGGAATCATGGGAATGCGAGGAATAAGAACAGCCTCACCCTCAAAAGGCCCTGTCACGATTGTGGCCTCTATTAGGTTTTCCATTGTTTTTTTTTTTTACGGCAAGTCGAGTGCCATTGCAAAGCTTTGGTGGGTTTATATTTCTTAAAAGTATTATTGGTACGCCTATTTTTAGTTGTAGCACGTGTGGTGGAAACCCTGAAAGATCTATGGAATTTAAAAATTCAGATGGATAATTAACCGCTTCATTTGGTTCCAAAACTGTGTCGACTGACTTGTAAAGGACTGCCTGGTCTCGAATCTTGGTCAAAACAATATTGTTGATTTCGTGGACGTCTATATTTTTGGGTGCGAGAATCGCTCTTTCACTTAGCCATTTATTATTTTTATAATTTTTTAGAATATTCGGAAATACTTTTTCAATCAATTCATTTTTGGACGTCACTAAATTACAGAAATCAGCAGGTAGTTGTATACGTCCTGTAATTGAGTCTACTGGGAGCTTTCCGTTTCCAATTGTCAGCAATTGATCTGAAAATGTTTGACCAGAGAAATCGTTTTGCAATCGGACACGCATATTTGTAGTTAATTTTAATATTTTTACGTGTGCCCATAAATTAGAATTTTTCAGGCAAGCATTCATTCGTCTTCAATGGCTCTGGTGGTGCAGCCAATAGAGGAAGTTTAACTTTTCCTGAGGCGCAACACATTCCCATTGTTTCACCATTGAATTTCAAGGCCTTGCAATAGGGACAAATTTTAGACATTGTCCCGATTTGAACACATCTACTCAAGCTATAATCATCGACTGGGTTGTACCTGAATGCCAGGCGATAACTTTCAGGTTGCTCTGATTCCTCGGCACGCTTTCTTTTCTTACTTTCTCTATCAGCAGCAAGCCTGATTTCTTGCTGTTCTTGTGATTCCTCGGCACGCTTTCTTTTCTTACTTTCTCTATCAGCAGCAAGCCTGATTTCTTGCTGTTCTTGTAATTCCTCGGCACGCCTTCTTTTTTCACTTTCTCTTTTAGCAGCAAGTCTGCTTCCGCGTTGCTCTGGTAGTTCCTCGGCACGCTTTCTGCTCTTTTTTTCTCTATCAGCTTCAAGCCTGTTTCCTTGCTGTTCTTTTGATTCCTCGGCACGCTTTCTGTTCTTTCTTTCTCTATCAGCCTCAAGCCTGTTTCCTTGCTGTTCTTTTGATTCCTCGGCACGCTTTCTTTTCTGACTTTCTCTATCAGCAGCAAGTTTTTTGGCATAGACTCTTTGAGCATCTTCATCGGCTTTTGCCATGGTAAGTTCATCAGTCATTGTAAACTTAAACATTAATAGATTTCTACATGAGCATATGTCTTAAATATCTTGAATGACGTCACCGTCAAAGTAAAAATGACGACAACTAATTTCGTGACGTCAGTCAACACAGAAACATGACGTCACCTGATCCACAGACAGACAACTTATTTTTATATATATATACTAGCTGTTGGGGTGGCGCTTCGCGCCACCCCAACACCTTGTAGGTGGGGCGCTTCGTGCCCCCCCAAGCCCCCCCGCGCGCGTAAGTCGTTACGCGCCATATTAGTTACGCGCCATTGTAGTTGTGTCCCTGTGTCCCACCTGTGAATATAGATAGATTTATATATGTGTTTCAAACTACGTAAAAATTGCGAATATACAACATTTTTGGCTTTCCCACTACTGGAAGCTTTCCGTTTCCAATTGCCAGCAATTGATCTGAAAATGTTTGACCAGAATCATCGTTTTGCAATCGGACACGCATATTTGTAGTTAATTTTAATATTTTTACGTGTGCCCATAAATTAGAATTTTTCAGGCAAGCATTCATTTCTTCTGCAGGAGTTAAACTACGTAAAAATTGCGAATATACAACATTCTTGGCTTTCCCATTGTCTGTGCATATACAAAGCCGTATGCACTAATAATGACGTCATATGCAAACGCTCTTTTTACAAACAAACAAACATGCATACACACAACTCGTTTTTATATAGATAGATAGATAGATGGATACAATACAAATTAACTGCGTAAAACTTGCGAATATACAACATTCTTCGCTGTCCAATTGTCGCTGCATATAAATAGATTGTCAGGTTTACCGACCCTCGAACATGCAACGTACAATTGTCCATGGGAAAAACAATCAGTATTAAGATCTATACCACATTTTTCTAATGATTGACCTTGAGCTTTGTTAATGGTGATTGCAAATGCTAATCGAATTGGGAATTGCAATCTTTTAAATTGAAAAGGCAGATCCGTTGGAATCATGGGAATGCGAGGAATAAGAACAGCCTTACCCTCAAAAGGCCCTGTCAAGATTGTCGCCTCTATTAGGCTTTCCATTGTTTTTTTTTTTACGGCAAGTCGCGTGCCATTGCAAAGCTTTGGTGGGTTGATATTTCTTAAAAGTATTATTGGTACGCCTATTTTTAGTTGTAGCACGTGTGGTGGAAACCCTGAAAGATCTATGGAATTTAAAAATTCAGATGGATAATTAACCGCTTCATTTGGTTCCAAAACTGTGTCGACTGACTTGTAAAGGACTGCCTGGTCTCGAATCTTGGTCAAAACAATATTGTTGATTTCGTGGACGTCTATATTTTTGGGTGCGAGAATCGCTCTTTCACTTAGCCATTTATTATTTTTATAATTTTTTAGAATATTCGGAAATACTTTTTCAATCAATTCATTTTTGGACGTCACTAAATTACAGAAATCAGCAGGTAGTTGTATACGTCCTGAAATTGAGTCTACTGGGAGCTTTCCGTTTCCAATTGTCAGCAATTGATCTGAAAATGTTTGACCAGAGTCATCGTTTTGCAATCGGACACGCATATTTGTAGTTAATTTTAATATTTTTACGTGTGCCCATAAATTAGAATTTTTCAGGCAAGCATTCATTCGTCTTCAATGGCTCTGGTGGTGCAGCCAATAGAGGAAGTTTAACTTTTCCTGAGGCGCAACACATTCCCATTGTTTCACCATTGAATTTCAAGGCCTTGCAATAGGGACAAATTTTAGACATTGTCCCGATTTGAACACATCTACTCAAGCTATAATCATCGACTGGGTTGTACCTGAATGCCAGGCGATAACTTTCAGGTTGCTCTGATTCCTCGGCACGCTTTCTTTTCTTACTTTCTCTATCAGCAGCAAGCCTGATTTCTTGCTGTTCTTGTGATTCCTCGGCACGCTTTCTTTTCTTACTTTCTCTATCAGCAGCAAGCCTGATTTCTTGCTGTTCTTGTAATTCCTCGGCACGCCTTCTTTTTTCACTTTCTCTTTTAGCAGCAAGTCTGCTTCCGCGTTGCTCTGGTAGTTCCTCGGCACGCTTTCTGCTCTTTTTTTCTCTATCAGCTTCAAGCCTGTTTCCTTGCTGTTCTTTTGATTCCTCGGCACGCTTTCTGTTCTTTCTTTCTCTATCAGCCTCAAGCCTGTTTCCTTGCTGTTCTTTTGATTCCTCGGCACGCTTTCTTTTCTGACTTTCTCTATCAGCAGCAAGTTTTTTGGCATAGACTCTTTGAGCATCTTCATCGGCTTTTGCCATGGTAAGTTCATCAGTCATTGTAAACTTAAACATTAATAGATTTCTACATGAGCATATGTCTTAAATATCTTGAATGACGTCACCGTCAAAGCAAAAATGACGACAACTAATTTCGTGACGTCAGTCAACACAGAAACATGACGTCACCTGATCCACAGACA
Source organism: Artemia franciscana (assembly GCF_032884065.1). Classification (NCBI taxonomy): domain Eukaryota; kingdom Metazoa; phylum Arthropoda; class Branchiopoda; order Anostraca; family Artemiidae; genus Artemia; species Artemia franciscana. The sequence goes on from NC_088882.1 coordinate 3,935,155, forward strand.
GACAACTTATTTTTATATATATACTAGCTGTTGGGGTGGCGCTTCGCGCCACCCCAACACCTAGTTGGTGGGGCGCTTCGCGCCCCCCCAAGCCCCCCCGCGCGCGTAAGTCGTTACGCGCCATATTAGTTACGCGCCATTGTAGTTGTGTCCCTGTGTCCCACCTGTGAATATAGATAGATTTATATATGTGTTTCAAACTACGTAAAAATTGCGAATATACAACATTTTTGGCTTTCCCACTACTGGAAGCTTTCCGTTTCCAATTGCCAGCAATTGATCTGAAAATGTTTGACCAGAATCATCGTTTTGCAATCGGACACGCATATTTGTAGTTAATTTTAATATTTTTACGTGTGCCCATAAATTAGAATTTTTCAGGCAAGCATTCATTTCTTCTGCAGGAGTTAAACTACGTAAAAATTGCGAATATACAACATTCTTGGCTTTCCCATTGTCTGTGCATATACAAAGCCGTATGCACTAATAATGACGTCATATGCAAACGCTCTTTTTACAAACAAACAGACATGCATACACACAACTCGTTTTTATATAGATAGATAGATAGATGGATACAATACAAATTAACTGCGTAAAACTTGCGAATATACAACATTCTTCGCTGTCCAATTGTCGCTGCATATAAATAGATTGTCAGGTTTACCGACCCTCGAACATGCAACGTACAATTGTCCATGGGAAAAACAATCAGTATTAAGATCTATACCACATTTTTCTAATGATTGACCTTGAGCTTTGTTAATGGTGATTGCAAATGCTAATCGAATTGGGAATTGCAATCTTTTAAATTGAAAAGGCAGATCCGTTGGAATCATGGGAATGCGAGGAATAAGAACAGCCTTACCCTCAAAAGGCCCTGTCAAGATTGTCGCCTCTATTAGGCTTTCCATTGTTTTTTTTTTACGGCAAGTCGCGTGCCATTGCAAAGCTTTGGTGGGTTGATATTTCTTAAAAGTATTATTGGTACGCCTATTTTTAGTTGTAGCACGTGTGGTGGAAACCCTGAAAGATATATGGAATTTAAAAATTCAGATGGATAATTAACCGCTTCATTTGGTTCCAAAACTGTGTCGACTGTCTTGCAAAGGACTGCCTGGTCTCGAATCTTGGTCAAAACAATATTGTTGATTTCGTGGACGTCTATATTTTTGGGTGCGAGAATCGCTCTTTCACTTAGCCATTTATTATTTTTATAATTTTTTAGAATATTCGGAAATACTTTTTCAATCAATTCATTTTTGGACGTCACTAAACTACAGAAATCAGCAGGTAGTTGTATACGTCCTGAAATTGAGTCTATCGTATCATAAATGTCTTTTTGTTCCGACGTTAACTTGTAAATGTTATTTTGTACATACGACAATAGATCACTCGTACTGTAACTTTGTTCACGATCCAATTCTACACATGTCGAAACAGCAGCGATACGGTTAGGTGAAGGCATTCCCAAATCCTGAAGAGGTTTGTTTGCCATACGTACGCACAAATCTTCTATAATAACTAAAAGCCATTTATTATTTTTATAATTTTTTAGAATATTCGGAAATACTTTTTCAATCAATTCATTTTTGGACGTCACTAAACTACAGAAATCAGCAGGTAGTTGTATACGTCCTGAAATTGAGTCTATCGTATCATAAATGTCTTTTTGTTCCGACGTTAACTTGTAAATGTTATTTTGTACATACGACAATAGATCACTCGTGCTGTAACTTTGTTCACGATCCAATTCTACACATGTCGAAACAGCAGCGATACGGTTAGGTGAAGGCATTCCCAAATCCTGAAGAGGTTTGTTTGCCATACGTACGCACAAATCTTCTATAATAACTAAAGTGTCGTTATAAATTTCTGATGTAAAATCAAAAGTCATTTCTGACGTCTCTAACTGTTTTCGATGGAGTATATCTTCGGACATTTTTGACTTATATTTTTCCCATAACTCTGTAGGAGCTGATGGAGAGCAAGTGTACGAATTTGACTTGGGGTTGACGTTTCGCACGCGTCATTGATGCAGTTATCCCAGTTCGTCATTTATATTCCCTGTGTCCCGGTCGTCATTTGTGTCCCGGTATCCCAGTCTGTAATTTCTCTTTTTTCTTTTTTCAGTTTTCTTTTTCTTCTTTATTTTTCAGCTTCACTATGAAATACATATCGCCGAACCTTTGTTTTTTTAACTAAAATCTGGTAGTCATTGATGACCTTATCCAAGTCAAAATCCCAAACCCAATCATCATCGCTATCATTTTCGGTTTTAATATGTTTTGACTCTCGCTGTCCAGGTGGATCTTCATCTAACTGCGCGGTTTTGCGTTCTTTAGCCTCAAGCCTGTTTCCTTGCTGTTCTTTTGATTCCTCGGCACGCTTTCTTTTCTGACTTTCTCTATCAGCAGCAAGTTTTTTGGCATAGACTCTTTGAGCATCTTCATCAGTCATTGTAAACTTAAACATTAATAGAATTCTACGCGAACATATGTCTTATATAACTTGAATGACGTCACCTTCAAAGCAAAAATGATGGCAACTAATTTCATGACGTCAGCCGAAACATGACGTCACCTGATCCACGATCCACAGATCCACAGACAACTTATTTTTATATATATATATAGATATATATATATATATATATATATATATATATATATATATATATATATATATATATATATATATACACGTCCTGTCGATTCCATTTTGATTAGAAAAGATTTAGGTTCAAAAGACAGGGATATATATATATATATATATATATATATATATATATATATATATATATATATATATATATATATATATATATATATATATATATATATATATATATATATATATATATATATATTATATTTCCCTGTCTTTTGAACCTACATCTTTTCTAATAAAAATGGAATCGAGAGGACAATGTCATTTCAGTTAATGCCTTTTGAATCACTAGTCAATTTTAAGCTCCAAACCTTCGGTTTTGATTACCCCAATTAACCCCAATTACTTTGTCGTCCAGCTCATTAGAAATAAACCTTTTCGCTTGTTTTTCAAACAGTTCGTGGTAACGAACTTTAGTAAGGAGCGACCCGGCTCAATAGTAACCGAAACTCTAAAAACTGGAATTTCTATACAAATAGTTACATCAAAAGAATCGCATTTTAATGCTGATTTTAAGTTTCTTACTGTTTTAAAAATAGAGTTAAGAGAAAGAGTCAAACTTAAGCGTAAAGAGCGGGGCGTTGAGGAGGAAAAGCCCTTTCATATACGGAGTAATTTCTCTTCGTTTTAAGTTTTAATGTTGCTCCTTACTTTAATTTAAAAAAACTTGTTTTATTTATTTAATGTCAAGTTAGGCTTGAAATCGTGGAATCTTAACCGAAGTCGATATTTTTAACCTTGTCAATAAAAACATTGGAAATTTGATTTTAGGCTTCGAACCTTTCGATTTTTTATTACCCAATTAGTTTGTCTTCCACTTCACTAGCAGTAGACCTTTTCATTTGTCGTTGCCAAGTTAATTTTGAAACCGTGGAATTTTAATCGACGGCAATATTCTTAACCTTGTCAATAAAAACTTTGAAATTTTGATTTTGGGCCTCGAACCTTTGATTTTTGATTACCCAATTAGTTTGTCTTCCATTTCACTAGGAATAGACCTTCTCCTTTGTTGTTGTAAAGTTGGGCTTGAAATCATCGAATTTGAAATCGATGTCGACATTCTCAACTTCGTCAATACAAACATTAGAAATTTTGATTTTAGGCTCCGAACCTTCGATTTTTGATTACCCAATTAGTTTGTCTTCCACTTCTCTAGGAATAGACCTTTTTATTTGTTGTTGCCAAGTTAGGCTTGAAATCATCGAATTTTAAATCGACTTCGACATTCTCAATCTTGTCAATAAAACATTGGAAATTTGATTTTAGGCTCCGAACCTTCGATTTTTGATTATCCAATTGGTTTGTCTTCCTCTTTACTAGGAATAGACCTTTTTATTTGTTGCTACCAATTTAGGCTTGAAATCATCGAATTTTAAATCGACTTCGACATTCTCAACCTTGTCAATAAAAACATTGTAAATTTGATTTTAGGCTCCGAACCTTCGATTTTTGATTACCCAATTAGTTTGTCTTCCACTTAGCTAGGAATAGATCTTTGTATTTGTTGTTGCCAAGTTAGGCTTGAAATCATCGAATTTTAAATCTGCGTCGACATTCTCAATCTTGTCAATAAAAACATTCGAAATTTGAATTAGGCTCCGAACCTTCTATTTTTGATTATCCAATTGGTTTTTCTTCCATTTCACTAGGAATAGACCTTTTTATGGCACTTGGTTTAACCAAGTGACATATAGCGATCGCAAATTCTGTCGGTCTGTCTGTCTGTCAGTCTGTCCCGGTTTTGCTACTTTAGGCACTTCCAGGTAAGCTAGGACGATGATATTTGGCAGGCGTATCAGGGACCGGATCATATTAAATTAGAAATAGTCGTTTTCCCGATTTTACCATCTGGAAGGGGGGGAGTGGGGGACCGGTTAATTCGAAAAAAAATAGAAAAGTGAAGTATTTTTAACTTACGAACGGGTAATGGGATCTTAAGGAAATTTTTGTTTGGAAGGATATCGTGTCTCAGAGCTCTTATTTTAAATCCCGACCAGATCCGGTGACATTATCGGGGAATTGAAGGGGGGAACCTAAATTCTTGGAAAACGCTTAGAGTGGAGGGATCGGGATGAAACTTGGTGAAAAAATAAGCAGAAGTCCTAGTTACTATATTTACATAACTGGAACGGGTCTGCTTTGTTTGGGGGAGCTGGTGGGGGGAGTTCTGAAAATTTACAAAAATGAGGTATTTTAACTTACGAAGGAGTGATCGGATCTTAATGAAATTTGAAGTTTGCAGGGATATTGTGTCTCAGAGCTTTTTTTAAAATCCCGACTGGATCCGGTGAAACTGGGGGGAATTGAGGGGGGGAACCTAACATCTTGGAAAACGCTTAGAGTGGAGGGATCAGGATGAAACTTGGTGTGAAAAATAATCACAAGTCCTAGATACGAGACTGACATAATTAGTACGGATCCGTTCTCTTTTGGGGGGAGCGGGGGGTTGTTAATTTAGAAAAATTGAAGTATTTTTAACTTAAGAAGGGGTGACCGGATCTCAATGAAATTTGATATTTAGAAGGAACTCATGTCTCAGAGCTCTTATTTCAAATCGTGACCAGATCTGTTGGCATTGGGGGGAGTTGAAGGGGGAAACCATGAAAACGCTTATAAATGTCGTAGATACGTGGTTGACGTAACTGGACTGGATCCGCTCTCTTTGGAGAGCGGTTTTGTGTTTTATTTATTTATTTGTGAATGTTGAAATAAAAACTTGAACCTGAAAAAAAAAACTTCAGGGGAGTTATTTGGTGGGGTTTAGCGCTTTGGCGAGTTTGGTGCTTCTGGACGTGCTAGGACGATGAAAATTGGTAGGTGTGTCAGGAACCTGTACAAATTGACTTGATAAAGTTGTTTTCCCGATTCGACCATCTGGGGGGCTGAAGGGAGAGGAAAAATTAGGAAAACTGAGGTATTTTTAACTTACGATTGGGTGATCGGATCTTAATGAATTTTGATATTTAGTAGGACCTCGTGACTCAGAGCTCTTATTTTAAATCCCGACTAGCATTAAGCCTCTGATTTTCCTTTTAAAGCAATTTTATTCTTAGAATTTTGCTAGAGCTCATGCCATATGACCTCTTAGCTCATACATTCGTCAAACTTATCGTTTGATGAGACGTCAACATTCTCAAACTTATCAATAATCACGTTGAATATTTGTTTTTTGCTGTTGACGATAGACATAATCACAAGAAAATGCTGATCAAAGGGAAATTTTAAAATGAAGGGAAATATATCATATAACGTCTTTTAAGTACTGGATCCTAGTTTGGGCATTAGACCTTTGGTATTCAATTTCCACTTTTCTCCTGTCCTTTAGTTCATTGATATTGGATTCTTTGTGTTACTGTAGCTAAGGTTTGGTTCAAAACCGGCAATCTTCAAATTACCTCTCGTTTTAACCCACCCTCCCCTTCGCCCCATCATATAGGTGCCCATAAAAATGCACAAAATGATTAAAAATAAAGACTGTGTCATAAATTTCCCATTACATAACATATTCCTGGGAAAAAAACAATTTCTCAAACATGTTACTTCGCACGTTTTTAGATGTGTCGATGTTGATGTTAAATTTGGAAGCACGTAAAAATATGGATGAAATACGATGTAAAGTTCACAATTTAAATTCCTCAATCTGATGTATTTTGTCAACAAAGTATTTATTTTGGCATTGTTTATTTTCCTTTAGTTTGCTCTTTAGATTTATAAGTAAACATTATTGTTTATAACTGATTATAATAAAGATTGTTATAACTTATAAGTCTCGTTATGGGGGATATGTATTGTCCACCAGAAGAAGTTCCAACTCGTTCCTAGGCCAAATCAGTATTTTTGTTTTTTTTTGGGGGGGGGGGGTTCATGTGCTCTGAATTAAGAAATACGTGTGATTAATGACAGTCAGTGATTTAATATATTTCAAATTGCATTGCATAGCTACTGTTTTTAAATAAAGATTTTTTTCATACACTAATTTTAGACATATATTATTATTATAATACACAAATGCTATGGGATTTGTCCAGCTCTTTAGTCCTAGCTTAGCCGAATCAGCCCTCTCTGAACTATGTATATAATATTTTTTCTTATATGGGATGAAGCAGAAAAAATACCTGACTACACATTGTTCTTTAACAGATCCATTTAAGTGTGTTGACTCCAACATTATTAAAGAGCCCTATCTTGTTAGTCCTAGCTTAGCTTAATGAAAATTCCCCCAGCTTTCTACGATCATTCGTTGTAAAGATGAGACTTGGACAAAATACATTAGAGACACAGCGCTCATCACAAAGTGTGCGTTAGTATGTTGACTCCAGTATTATAGAAGAGGTCTAGCTGTTTAGTCCAAGCGTAGCCGAATGAGCCCTCTCTGAGCTTTCTACATAATATTCTGTTTTGACAAGGTGGGGAAGAAAGGAAATACACATTACTCTGTAACAGGTCTATGTAAGTGTTCTGGTTCCAATATTGCTGAAGGGGTCTAGCTGTTTTGGCCTAGCCAAGCTGAACGAGTCCTCCCCTAACTGTCTAATGCATGGGAGACACTTCGCTCATCACAAAGTGTACGTTAGTATGTTGACTCCAGTATTATAGAAGAGATCTAGCTGTTTAGTCCAAGCGTAGCAAAATGAGCCCTCTCTGATCTTTCTACATAACATTCTGTTTTGACAAGGCGGGAAAGAAAGGAGATACACATTACTCTGTAACAGGTCTATGTAAGTGTTCTGGTTCCAATATTGCTGAAGGGGTCTAGCTGTGTAGTCCAAGCGTAGCAAAATGAGCCTTCTCTGAGCTTTCTACATAACATTCTGTTTTGACAAGGTGGGGAAGAAAGGAAATACACATTACTCTATAACAGGTCTATGTAAGTGTTCTGGTTCCAATATTGCTGAAGGGGTCTAGCTGTTTTGGCCTAGCCTAGCTGAACGAGTCCTCCCCTAACTGTTTAATGCATGGGAGACATAGCGCTCATCACAAAGTGTGCGTTAGTATGTTGACTCCAGTATTATAGAAGAGGTCTAGCTGTTAGTCCAAGCGTAGCAAAATGAGCCTTCTCTGAGCTTTCTACATAACATTCTGTTTGACAAGACGGGAAGAAAGGAAATACACATTACTCTGTAACAGGTCTATGTAAGTGTTCTGGTTCCAATATTGCTGAAGGGGTCTAGCTGTGTAGTCCAAGCGTAGCAAAATGAGCCTTCTCTGAGCTTTCTACATAACATTCTGTTTTGACAAGGCGGGAAAGAAAGGAAATACACATTACTCTGTAACAGGTCTATGTAAGTGTTCTGGTTCCAATATTGCTGAAGGGGTCTAGCTGTTTTGTCCTAGCTTATCTGAACGAATCCTCCCCTAACTGTCTAATACATGGAAGACACAGCGCTCATCACAAAGTGTACGTTAGTATGTTGACTCCAGTATTATAGAAGAGGTCTAGCTGTTTAGTCCAAGCGTAGCAAAATGAGCCTTCTCTGAGCTTTCTACATAACATTCTGTTTTGAAAATGCGGGAAAGAAAGGAAACACATATTACTCTGTAACAGGTCTATGTAAGTGTTCTGGTTCCAATATTGCTGAAGGGGTCTAGCTGTTTTGGCATAGCCTAGCTGAACGAGTCCTCCTCTAGCTGTCTAATGCTTGGGAGACACAACGCTCATCACAAAGTGTACGTTAGTATGTTGACTCCAGTATTATAGAAGAGGTCTAGCTATTTATTCCAAGCGTAGTCGAATGAACCCTCTATGAGCTTTTTACATAACATTTTTTATGACAAGGTGGAAAAGAAAGGAAATACACATTACTCTGTAACAGGTCTATATAAGTGTTCTGGTTCCAATATTGCTGAAGGGGTCTAGCTGTTTTGGCATAGCCTAGCTGAACGAGTCCTCCTCTAGCTGTCTAATGCATGGGAGACACTTCGCTCATCACAAAGTGTACGTTAGTATGTTGACTCCAGTATTATAGAAGATGTCTAGCTGTTTAGTCTAAGCTCAGCCGAATGAACCCTCTCTGAGCTTTCTACATAACATTCTGTTTTGACAAGGCGGGAAAGAAAGGAAATACACATTACTCTGTAACAGGTCTATGTAAGTGTTCTGGCTCCAATATTCCTGAAGGGGTCTAGCTGTTTTGGCCTAGCCTAGCTGAACGAATCCTCTCCTTACTGTCTAATGCATGGGAGACACAGCGCTCATCACAAAGTGTACGTTAGTATGCTGACTCCAGTATTATAGAAGAGGTCTAGCTGTTTAGTCCAAGCGTAGCCGAATAAGCCCTCTCTGTGCTTTCTACATAATATTATGTTTTGACAAGGATGGGAAGAAAGGAACTGTACATTACTCTGTAACAGGTCTATGTAAGTGTTCTGGTTCCAATATTGCTGAAGGGGTCTAGCTGTTTTGTCCTAGCTTAGCTGAATGACTCCTCCCCTAACTGTCTAATGCATGGGAGACACAGCGCTCATCACAAAGTGTACGTTAGTATGCTGACTCCAGTATTATAGAAGAGGTCTAGCTGTTTAGTCCAAGCGTAGCCGAATAAGCCCTCTCTGAGCTTTCTACATAATATTCTGTTTTGACAAGGCGGGAAAGAAAGGAAATACACATTACTCTGTAACAGGTCTATGTAAGTGTTCTGGCTCCAATATTCCTGAAGGGGTCTAGCTGTTTTGGCCTAGCCTAGCTGAACGAATCCTCTCCTTGCTGTCTAATGCATGGGAGACACAGCACTCATCACAAAGTGTACGTTAGTATGCTGACTCCAGTATTATAAAAGGTTGTATGTAAGTGTTCTGGTTCCAATATTTCTGAAAGATTCTAGCTGTTTTGTCCTAGCTTAGCTGAATGACTCCTCCCCTAACTGTCTAATGCATGGGAGACACAGTGCTCATCACAAAGTGTATGCTAGTATTTTGATTCCAGTATTATAGAACAGGTCTAGCTGTTTACTCCTAGCCAAGCTCAATGAGGCTTGTACATCTATTTACGACCTTTCTTTTTTTTTAGCCTCGGGGCTGGAAAAAAAAATACGGGGAAAATATCGCTCTGTGCTAAGTTTATGCTAGTGCGTTGACTCCAAACTGCCAGAAAAGAGTTACATGTTCCAATAGCAACAAAAAAGAGAGAAAAGATCGACATTAAAAAGTTTCAATAATAGTTCTCCATTTTTAGAATCTCCAATATAATCTAATATATAATATAAGGAGATAAAGAATCTCCATTTTTTGACCGATTCCAAATATGTAAAATTTATCAATTTTAAAAGTTTTCATAAGAAGTTATTAGTACAAAAATATTTGGTTTAACGTAGAAATGAATCTCCACGTAACATAATTTCAAAAACAGGACCACGAGATTGCTGACTTTTTTGGATCTCATGTTTTTTGTCATTGTTAGTTTTTCCTTCACTAGGGGGATTGTCACTGTTAATTTTTTCTTCACTAGGGGGATTGTCAGTGTGAGTGTTTTCTTCACTGGGGGATTGTCACTGTTGGTTTTTTTTCACAATGGGGATTGTCACTGTTAGTTTTTTCTTCATTAGGGGGATTGTCACTCTTAGTTTTTTCTTCACTAGGGGATTGTATCGATTCAGTGTCCGGGAAGAATCTGATTCAGACATATATCTGGAGTTCTGATTGCCTTTTTAGTGGAAATTGCTCTTTTTGAGAGCTGAAAGTAACTGAATAGTTAGGCCCGCTCACTCACCCCTTTTTATGGCACTTGGTATTAACCAAGTGACATATAGAAATCGCAAATTCTGTCGGTCTGTCTGTCGGTCTGTCTGTCGGTCCCGGTTTTGCTACTTTAGGCACTTCCAGGTAAGCTAGGACGATGAAATTTGGCAAGCGTATCAGGGACCTGATCAGATTAAATTAGAAATAGTTTTCCCGATTTGACCATCTGGTGGGGAGTGGGGGGCCGGTTAATTCGGAAAAAATAAAAAGATTGAAGTATTTTTAACTTACGAACGGTTGATCAGATCTCAATGAAATTTGATGTTTGGAAGGATATCGTGTCTCAGAGCTGTTATTTTAAATCCCGACCGTATCTGGTGATATTGGGGGGGGGGGGAGCTGGGAGGGGGAAACCTAAATTCTTGGAAAACACTTAGAGTGGAGGGATCGAGATGAAATAGGGTGGGAAAAATAAGCACAAGTCCTAGATACATGGTTGACATAACCGGAACGGATCCGCTCTCTCTGGGGTAGTTGGGGGGGGGGGGGGGGGTAATTCTGAAAAATTACAAAAAATGAGGTATTTTTAACTTACGAAGGGTGATCTCATCTCAATGAAATTTGATATTTAGAAGGACCTCGTAACTCAGATCTCTCATTTTATATCTCAACCGGATCCAGCGTAATTGGGGGGGGGGGAGATAGGGGGAACCGGAAATCTTAGAAAATACTTAAAGCGGTGAGATCAGGATGAAACTGGATGGGAAGAATAAAAACCTGTCTAAGATACATGACTGACATAACCAGACCGGATCTGCTCTCTTTTGGGTAGTTGGGGGGGGGGGGGGTAATTCTGAAAAACTAAAAAAATAAGGTATTTTTAACTTACGAACGGGTGATCGGATCTCAATGAAATTTGATATTTAGAAGGATATCGTGTCTCAGAGCTTTTATTTTAAATCCCGACCAGATCTGGTGACATTGGGGGGGGGGTTGAGAGGGGGAAACTTAAAACTTGGAAAACACCTAGAGTGGAGGGATCGGGATGAAACTTGGTGGGAAAAATAAGCACAAGTCCTAGCTACATGATTGACATAACCGGAACGGATCCGCTCTCTTTGGGGTAGTTAGGGGGGGGGGATTAATTCTGAAAAATTAGAAAAAATGAGGTATTTTTAACTTACGAACGGGTGATCGGATCTCAATGAAATTTGATATTTAGAAGGATATCATGTCTCAGAGCTCTTATTTTAAATCTCGACCGGATCTGGTGACATTGTGGGGAGTTGGGAGGGGAAACCTAAAACTTGGAAAACACTTGGAGTTGAGGGATCGGGATGAAATTTGGTGGGGAAAATAAGCACAAGTCTTAGATACATGATTGACATAACCGGAACGGATCCGCTCTCTTTGGGTTAGTTGGGGGGGGGGGGGGGTAATTCTGAAACATTAGAAAAAAATGGAGGTATTTTTAACTTACGAACGGGTGATCGCATCTCAATGAAATTAGATATTTAGAAGGATATCGTGTCTCAAAGGTCTTATTTTAACTCGCGACCGGATCTGGTGACATCGGGGGGGGGGGGGGGTGGGGGAACCTATAATGATGGAAAACGCTTAGATTGGAGGGATCGGGATGAAACTTGGTGGGAAAAATAAGCAGAAGTCTTAGATACGTGATTTACATAATTAGAACGGATCCGCTCTATTGGGGGGGGGGGTCGATTCTGAAAAAAATAGAAAAAATGAGGTATTTTTAACTTACGAACGGGTGATCGGATCTCAATGAAATTTGATATTTAGAAGGATATCGTGTATCAAAGCTCTTATTTTAAGTCCCGACCGGATCTGGTGACATTGGGGGGAGTTTGGGGTGGGGGAACCTAAAATGATGGAAAACGCTTAGATTGGAGGGGTCGGAATGAAACTTGGTGGGAAAAATAAGCAGAAGTCTTAGATACGTGATTTACATAATTGGAACGGATCCGCTCTATTGGGGGGGGGGTTGTTAATTCTGAAAAATTAGAAAAAATGACGTATTTTCAACTTACGAAGGAGTTATCGGATCTTAATGAAATTCCATATTTTGAAGGACCTCGTAACTCAGATCTCTTATTTTAAATCTCAACCGGATCCTGCGTAATTGGGGGTACCGGAAATCTTTGAAAATACTTAAAGCGGTGAGACCAGGATGAAACTGGATGGGAAGAATAAAAACCTGTCTAAGATACGTGACTGACATAACCGGACCGGATCTGCTCTCTTTGGTAGAGTTGGGGGGGGGGGTAATTTTGAAAATTGAGGTATTTTTAACTTACGAAAGGGTGACCAGATCTTAATGAAATTTGATATTTAGAAGGATCTTGTGCAAAGCTCTAATTTTAAATTCCGACCAGATCCTGTGACATTGGGGGGATTGGAGGGGGAAATCGGAATTCTTAGAAAACATGAAAATTGTGGTATTTTTATCTTACGAATAGGTGATTGGATTTTAATGAAGTTTGATATTTAGAAGGAAGTCATGTCTCAGAGCTCTTATTTCAAGTCCTGACCAGATCTTTTGACATTGGGGGAGTTGGAGGGGAAAATCCTGGAAAACACTTTGAGTGGAGGAATCGGGATGAAGCTTGGTGGATAGAATAAGCAAATGTCCTTGATACGTGATTGACGGAACCGTACTGGATTCGCTCTCTTTGGGGGAGTTGGGGGAGGGGTTCAGTGATTTGGCGAGTTTGGTGCTTCTACTTGCAATATAATATTTCTCAAATGTGTACCATCATGCGTAAATGTGTTAGACTTCTAGTCTTGACCAATTTTATTCTTATATATATATATATATATATATATATATATATATATATATATATATATATATATATATATATATATATATATATATATATATATATATATATATATATAAATATTAATATAATAAATATTTATATAAATTTATATAAATATATTGAAGTTTCGGCGTTAGAGTAGGAAGAGGTGCTTCAATAAATAACTTCAAGATACTGTGCAAATTTAGTTTTTTTTTTTTTTTAGGTTGACTGTTGCCAGATGGCAGTACTGGAGTTTCCTGATAAGCCAGGAAGACCTTTGTACCACGTTGAAAATTTTATTGAAGGAAATTATGTCAAATACAACTCAAATTCTGGATTTGTTAAAGATGACATTCAGCGTCAAACGCCGCATGCTTTCAGCCATTTCACTTTCGAAAGGTAAGTAAAACTGTTAAAGGTCCAATATTCTAAGCGTTAACCGTATAACTGAATTGTTCAGAAGGAAGTTCTAGGAGGAAATCTGTCTTGACGACCGAATTTCGAAAAAATGACTGTCGAGAAACAGTTGAGTCAATCAACAAAGATGTAAAGTAGGACATTTTTTTTTAAATTAATAGGTCACCTTCTTGTTTTTTTTCAGTTTTTTCAATATATGCCAAGAAAGATATCTTTCATCAGAAATACACAAAAAAAAAAGTTTTCTTCAAAATCTGTCAGGGGTGGGGATATACTTGACGCCCTTGTAGAAGTTGGCTTGTTGTTTAAGTCCAGAATGTGTCGTGAGGATACACAGTGTAAATGGCGTCTTGAATTATTAGACCCATAAAAAAAAGCCCATGCCCAAGCCAAAAAAGAAGGATATTACGATTTAAAGTGCAAAATCATAACAAGAAATAAGTAAAAATGAACTAGAAAATTTTAATCAAAGATAAAGAAATAAACAATTTTAATACAAGAGCGTGTAAAACATTTGATTCCATTTCACCAGCGTTACCATCACTATTAGTAAGATGCCCAGAACGCTAAGCCAACTTGGTGTCACCAAAACTTCAGGACCTGACACGATTACCAATATCATCCTTAAAAGATGTGCCCCTGAATCTCTCTCGCATCTCTGAATGGAAAATATTTTACAGCGGGGTCATCCCGAAAGCCTGGAAAATTGCTCATGGGATCACTGTTCCAGAGGCAGAGTTTGACCTTACTAATATAGGATCCCCACATGGGGCTTGAGGCTGACCTGGAGGAAATTGAGATGTGGACAGATGCATGGCTTGTAAGTTTTAACGCATCAAAAACGAAAGAGCCCCTAATTTCTAAGGCCCGTAATATGAAGGCTCATCCTGATTTCGTCTTCAAAGGAGAGGCAATAACGCGAGTTAATACACTGCGCCTTCTGGGAGTTAATTTCTCTTCGGATCTCTCATCTCACGTGGAGATGTGAAAGTTTCCTCCCTGAAGAGTCTATTCTGCCACTTCTCAATTCTTGCATCAGACCTGTCATGGAATTTGTATGTCCTCACTTCGCTGGTTCACCAAAATGCCACATCGCTCCACTCCAACAAATTCAAAATTAAGCAGTTAATGCAGCAACATCTGGCAATACGAAAGCTAATACCCCACATTTGATCCAGGAACGCCTCGACTTGGCGTCCATGTCGGTTTTCTACAAGTATATGTATAACCCTCCATCAGAGGAACTATCGAAGCTTCTTCCTGACTGAGCAAAGTCTTTGCGATCAACTCACCGCAGTACAGCACGTCAAGACTACCTTGAGCAGAGTATTCCCCGCCAAGAATATCTGAAAACAAGTTTTGTCTGGCGATCGGTTGCCACATGGAATAGATTGCCGGCAGAGGTAATCTTGGAAAATTCTTCCCTTGACGCGTTCAAGAGAAGGTATAGCAAATACCTTAGTTTTGGAAAATGAGGTAGTTACCAGGACTAGTGGCATATCATCATCTCTGATGGAGCCGAGAAAGCCTGTTAAAAAAAAAAAAAATCAGGTTGGCTTCATTTCTTTTTTCTCCACAGTTTTCTTTTTCTTTTTATGTTTCTGTTTTGCTTCTTTTTTTTCAATATTTTCTTTTTTTGTAGTCTTCTTGTAAAGGAGACTTTGCAAGGACAAAATATCCCCCGAGAAGGTAGTTGCTTAATTAAAATAATTTTGCAAACTACATTGACCTGCCATAACAAAAGCAAGAAAAAAAAAAACACACACACAAAAATAATGAAAATAGGAAACAAAACCAAATCGTAAACAAAAATGTTACTTCAGGCCTGGCCTCTTCTCCATCAATCTTAATGTATTTTATTTTTATTTTCATCTCTTATTTTTTTTGATAATTTTTGTATTTCTTGTTATGCTTTTACTAAAATGCTTTATTTGATTTTTAGGTCCTCGAACTTCAAAGCTATTTTGGGTTACCATTTTAATTTTTCCTAGAAGTATTTCAAACCACATAGGGAGACTCTCCTCTTTTGTGCTAATAAAACCCCAGAAGCAAAACGACAAAAACACTATTAAAGTAATTAAGACCAAAACTTGCATAACGAAACGCGATGACAAACTGGGTGGCGCTGGTAGGCTAAATCCGAAATTCTGGTCTAGACGAACATAAAAAGAAGTATTCAAGAACAGGCCACAAACTTAAAGTCTTTTAAAGTCTCTTTGTTTATTTATTACTTTATTCTGATTAATATTACTCAATAGTAGTATAATTATAATAATAAAATAATAATAATACAATTCAATAAAAAATAATTCTGTGGTATTTAAATATAAGGTGAAAATATTGTAATAAGTAATTTAGTATAATAACATAAAAATAGTATAATTAAATGATTTGGTATGATAATAAAAAATAAACAATTTAAAATAATAGTCAAAACAATCGTAATCAATAATTTTATATTTTGTCTTCAATTTAACTGCTGCAATTAATTGCTGAATTTATCTTTTTTTAAATTGGGCTTTAACTTGTAGGTCCGGACATGAGTTGATGGTTGTTGATATTCAAGGGGTTGGTGATCTATATACAGATCCACAAATTCACACTGCCTGTGGTAAGTGTCTTTTTTTTGCTATCAATACAGTATGATTTTTATTTCAATATTTTCTTTTAAAGTCGGCATAAAATTCAACATCCATAGAATTTAAACTGTTTAAACTTTAGTGAGGAAAAATTCAATTGAAACTTGCAACCTGCCGCCAAATGCATATGGTCTTGTGCCCAATTTTACCATCAGGGACGTTTTCAATGGGAGGGGGTGGTAGGGTGTTTGACCCTTCCCCTCCCCGACATTTTTGTCCGACTCGTATAAACGCAACGAAAATGCATATAAATAATTTTTTGAAGTGCTTTTTGTGGTATATTTAATCTGAAGTTAAGCTGAAGAAGCGGAAAATTGACCCCTTGCTTATTGAATGACTCAGAACTTCAAGACGTATGACTCGATCAGTGGATAATTCAAACTCCGCCATGTGCGACAGGGACTTTTTAGATGTCGATGATGGAGATTAAGCATTGCAATACGTGAGTTGATAAACAACCAAGTTGCATCCAAGACCAAGTTGATCCACCAATCCAACAACCAAGGTGATGAACAACCATGTGCGACAGGGACTTTTTAGATGCCAGATGATGGAGATCAAGCATTGTAATACGCAAGTTGATAAAGAACCAAGTTGCATCCAAGACCAAGTTGATCCACCAATCCAACAACCAAGGTGATGAACAACCATGTGCCACAGGGACTTTTTAGATGCCAGATGATGGAGATCAAGCATTGTAATACGCGAGTTGATGAACAACCAAGTTGCATCCAAGACCAAGATGATCCACCAATCCAACAACCAAGGTGATGAACAACCATGTGCCACAGGGACTTTTTAGATGCCAGATGATGGAGATCAAGCATTGTAATACGCGAGTTGATAAACAACCAATTTGCATCCAAGACCAAGTTGATCCACCAATCCAACAACCAAGGTGATGAACAACCATGTGCGACAGGGATTTTTTAGATGCCAGATGATGGAGATCAAGCATTGTAATACGCGAGTTGATAAACAACCAATTTGTATCCGAGACCAAGTTGATCCACCAATCCAACAACCAAGGTGATGAACAACCATGTGCGACAGGGACTTTTTTGGTGCCAGATGGTGGAGATCAAGCATTGTAATACGCGAGTTGATAAACAACCAAGTTGCTTCCAAGACCAAGTTGATCCACCAATCCAACAACCAAGGTGATGAACAACCATGTGCGACAGGGATTTTTTAGATGCCAGATGATGGAGATCAAGCATTGTAATACGCGAGTTGATGAACAACCAAGTTGCATCCAAGACCAATATGATCCACCAATGCAACAACCAAGATGATGAACAACCTTGTGCGACAGGGATTTTTTAGACGCCAGATGATGGAGATCAAGCATTGTAATACGCGAGTTGATGAACAACCAAGTTGCATCCAAGACCAATATGATCCACCAATCCAACAACCAAGATGATGAACAACCTTGTGCGACAGGGATTTTTTAGATGCCAGATGATGGAGATTAAGCATTGCAATACGCGAGTTGATAAACAACCAAAAGTCATCGAACAAGAATAGTTGCAGTCATAAATAAGTTTAATAACCATATTACCTGCTTCAAACCCATGAGAAATTCTTTGCCGGTGGCTTGAAAGGATCTCGTCGAAACACGTTCTGCCTAGCGTGGATTTTAAATTATTGCCACTATGCTTAGTGCCACAACCAAACATAATTTTTTTGGGGTTGAATTGAAAAAAAGGATAAAGATTCTCCAGAGCCACTGCTGGCTGAGTGGTTTCCAGTTGTTTACAGGGACATGCAGTAAGCCTGTTGCCCAACCTTTCCGGAGAGAGGATCAATCCCTGGACCTCGTATTGCTGAGCAGAGCATCAATACACTATGCTACCACAGGGTTTTTAGTTGAATATATGCCAGTTAATATGAAAAAGCATTAAAATACTAGTAAGTAGCCACTAGACATATAATAAAAATGGTGGCAACAGAAAACCAAACCTAAATAGCCGGTTTTGCGTGCTTCAAACTTCTTAGGAAACCTTTGTTGGTAGCTTGGACAGAAAGTGCCAAGAGTTGGCCAAAATACTTAGACAAACAGTGTTCGCTGTCCTTAGGCTATTATAATTTAATGTGTTTATGTAATAGCCATAACACATGTGTTTGTGTTCATGTATAATGTGTTCATGGATTAATGTGTAATGCTTTTATATATGATGTTTTTAAACAGTCATGATGATTTAATTACATAAGTTGATAATTTCATTAAATAAATAATTTTGTTAATTGGGTTAAGTTTGACGTTTTAATTAAATTTGAAAATTAAGATCGATAGAGGAGGAGCCAAAGGCTTTTTGGTGAGCAAGGTGTTGCAGGGAGAATTTGAAGGAAATTAGATGATGATGATAATTCCAAAGGCGTCTAAAACAAATAGCCACGAAGATCGACCTGAAATATCTGCCATAATTCTTCAGTATTCCATTATCCTTTATTTCAAGACTTATCGGTAGAAATGATGATTTCGACGACGTCATTAGTAATATTCAAGATGATAGTAAATAAAGGAAATGACGACGATAGTTTTGTGTGATGATGAGGTTGTCAATGCGGACAATAACCTCGCTGATACGTCATCAGACGCGTTGGCAGTGCCAAACGTAATCTTGGTTGCAGTGGTAGCTGAACGTAGTTAAGAACAAACCACAGCAAATAATGACTAAAAATTGCAAAACCGCGTTTAGAAAAAACTGGCTAGTGAAAAAGAGTACTTTTGTAGGTAATTTAAATATGGTAACTGTTACCTCGATTACTCATAACAGTTAAATTTTATTTTGAAAATTAGTATGTGGGAATTTCGATATATAGCTTGAAACCCCTAAAAAAAAGTTTGGTCAAAATGAGACGTACATCATTTCATTGCCAAAAATCCTATACAGGAAACTTAAAGCCCCTGGCTTCAACTGAAAGGAAAATCACTTTTACATGGATAGCACTAATTTACGAGTATTCTTTTTTTTTCTTATCTCTTCTTCTCTGCTAGTGGGGCACTGGAATATCTTGGAGAGCTTTTTAGGGGTTGGTTTGAGAGAAAATTGCTATATCTTCGTGTTTATGTAAGTACTAAAGTACGATGTTAAAAAAAAATCCATTTTTTGACGAAAACTGCATCTTCATTTACAAGATGATGAATGACATTACTATTCGTAGGTTAAAACATTAAATGAAGTCATATTAAAACTATATAATGACGACAGTTGCCAAGACGATATACATCAATATAAGCTTACTTTTACTTTCGTCGGGAACCAAACGATAATCCATCCTGCCCGGCACCAATGGACGATGGGATGACTGAGGTAGTCTAGCACGATCTGTCAGTAGTAGCCTCTTCTGCAATCTTCAGCCAGTCTTTATCTCAACGACATCCGTGTCAGTGGAAGCCAACCCAAGTATCCAAGGTCATTCTTGAATCTTTGCCAGATATTCTGTCTTTGGCTGCCTGGTCCACGTTTCCAAGTTGGAAGGGGATCACAGGTGAGGAAATCGCGGGATATGGTTCCAGCTGGCCGTCGTGGTGTGTGTGCCAGGAATTCCAGTCGTCGTTGTTTTATGGTTACTGAGAGGGGGGCCTTCTGGGCACAACGCCTTCGAACCTCAGCGTTTGAGAGATCATCGGTGACCATCGGAGATCACCAATATAAAAGGGTGAAAAGTTAGTCGCCGTAACAATTAACGTGGTAATCAGTAAATCCACTTATAAACATAATTGTTTTAAGAGAGCAAAATGGAAGAAAAACTGAAAAAAAAATAAATATGAAGATCAGACCACCGACATTTATTGCAAGAAAACAGCACCACATAGATATCTATAGATATAGATAGAATCGAAATAGTATAGTATATTAAATAGTATAGTATATAGTATAGATAGAAAGAATATAGCTATAGGTAGATATAGCATCCTATAATAGTTAAATATAATGATAACGCTTGGATATCGATCGCCTTTGAACCTCAGACTTGGATAACTCCCAATATCTTCTTTGAACACTTTCATAGCTAATTCTTTTTTTAACCGTAAAAAGATATAGTAATGTTTGTCGGTATACTATAACTTATAGCCTACTAACCCTTAATAGCTTTTATATAAACCTTTGTCAATGGTGCGAATTAATAAGCAGTAGGAGCCTACCAAAATACATGATGTCTGTTAAAGATTAGAACCTCTGATTAAGTTAAATTAATTTAGTCTAGTCCAATTGAATTAATTAATTAAATCCAATTAGATGAAGTATAATAGAATTAAAACTGTTTTGAATTAAATCACCAAAGCTCAGCTTAAAGTAACGAAATGGAATCAAGTCAAGATTTCAAGCATCCAGTTTGGTCTAGCAGAAATTTCGCATCGAAGATAAGAAAATAAATGGAGATTTTTCACGTTCAAGCACAATGACCATGTGAAATAAAAGTATAATTTGGGGTGTGTGCCATTTGTATTCCCTACTCTATGTTGTTTATTCCATTTAGGAACTGAATATGGTGATGGGAATCTGGGAACAAAGGGTATGGCCCTCTTCTTTCATAGCCATCATTGCAATAATATATGCAGAAGTCTTGGTCTTTCTCAGTTTGATCTCTCTCCTTCGGAAGCAGAAGAAATCAAAAATCATTCATGTTCCTCGGTAACTATCTTTATTTCTGATAAAATTTATTTTATTTTGTGGTAAAGTTCGTGGTGCCATAACTGTGACATCATAAAAGAAAGTAACGATAGAATAAATAGATGAATTGTATAGCATTTACATTAAAATTTATTTTATTTTTACGGCAAGGTTCATGGTGCAGTCACTGTGGCACCATAGAAGATATTAGCGAAAGAATAAACAGGTGATTCGGATAGCATTGACATTAAAATTCCTCTCGTTTTCATGGTAAGGTTTGTGGTTCCATCGTTGTGTTATAAAACAAGAAAGTAACCAAAGCAAAAGGAAAAAGAGAGGTTACTTCCCTACTCCTGCGTGTGTGAAAGTGTGGTTTAATTCAATTAGTTGCTAATGTTCGTCATCACGAGTGGTAACAATGGGATATGGTAACAATTACACTTTATGGTAACAATGAAACCGAAGTTCACTTTTGATAAAGCAAACCGACTTTTAAAACTTCAAAATTCTTTTAGCTTCTAAGGTGAGATTGGTGGCACCGTAAATCAGTTCATGATGTTTCGCTTGACTTGGCAATTAGATCATTGCCATCTGCGGGGCCAGTACTACCTTTGTTGCTGAATGTCCAAATGTAAACTGGATTTTAGCTTTATTTACTTCTAAGAAAAGATCGGTGGCATTGTCATTCAGTTGGTGATTGTCCACTTGTCTTGGCAATTAGATAATTACTAGCTCTATGGCCAACATTACCAGTATTACTGAACATCCTAATGTAAATTAGATTTTAGTTTGTTTTTAATTTTGAGATAAGATTGGTGGCATCGTCATTCGGTATGTGATAATCCGCTTGTCTTATTAATTGGATAATTACCAGCTACGTGGCGAGCATTACAAGTATTGCTCAACGTTTTACTGTAAACTGAATTTTGACTTTTTTTTCACTTCTACTTCTAAAATAAAATTGTTGGCACTGATATTAAATTCGTGATGTTCCACTTTTCTTATCAATCAGATAATTACCAGTGGTATTTCCAAAATTACCCTAAATTACCTTTGTATCTTAAATTGTCTTTGTGTTCTATGCCTGGTATTTAAAAAACAACTGATAAACGCCATTCTCGCAGCCATTTCGATTGTTTACATTTCCCGCCAAGTGCCCTCTTCCTAAGCTTCAATTAAAGATAATTTAATTTTTAAAATTTAAATAATTCAAAAAATTATTTATTAAACAGGCTGATTTTATAGGTTAGGATATAAATCCTAGTTTGACAAAGACCTTATGTAGGGTTGAGTTGCACAATCGCTCTGTATGTATTTACTGCAGGCCTTAGCTTAGATACCAATAAAGTTATGAAAACTTGATTTATTTTTGGGACACAGTGTGCGGTGGCGATACTAGCGGCTGGAGACAGGAAACTGGCAGTCTGAATCTAAAAGTCTAAGAAATTCAGAGCCTAGATACCAATATATACAAGATTGCGTTCCCGCTTATGGTGTTGTAGTACGATCTACACGTCGGAGCGCGGGCTTGGAGGAGGAACCAAGTTCAAAGCTCTGTACTAAAAGCTTCTCATGGGCAAGATGGGAGTTTTCATAACTGTATTGGTATCTAAGCTGTGCTGCAGGCTTAAAGCGCCTAGAAAAATTAGCCATATTTTAATATCCAGATTCACTGTGCCTGATACTTCATTGTATCCCATACATCTCTAGTCCTTTACCTCGTCCCAGTTCAAGGCTGTAGCTCGCTGTTTTACGTTCTTGTGAAGGAATCAGTAGATACTTTCAGGGAATCGTCATCGGAAAGCAAATAATGCTGCTCGTTTTGATTTGAGTTAATGCTGAGTTGTCTTGAGATCGAAAGATTTATGGCTTTTTCTTGGTAATAAAAATTAATTTATCTATAAAATATAAAAATATATAAAAGATAAATTATTAAAACAAGTCAGATGTGAATTAGATAGACCTAGGTCTTCCCATGCTTAGAGGTGCATAAGGCAGCAACGGTCAACCTCCAATCCAGTCGATTTTGAGCCAGGGACCAGAACTCAATCATGGCAGTTTTGACACTTGTTGCCTCCGTCTCCAACGACTGACCTAGTTTGTTGCGTTGTCTTACCCTCCTTTGAAGATTGAGTGGAGTTCAACACCGTATATCGTGTGGGACGTGTACTTTTTTCTTGTGGATCATGTACCTCTAGTATCTCCATCTCTTTATTCTGAACTCGCTTGTTAAAAGTGTGGTTTAATTCAATTAGTTTATTTTTCTGACGTCAATTGCCTTATTTTGGAATTAATCATGTTCATCCTTACGTGTAAGGTGGTTCACATATTTCGTATCTTCAAATGCCACACTTGATGCCAAATTCACAGCCAGATCACCAAAGGCCAATTCTGTATTTAGACAACTTCCCGTATTTCGTATCTTCAAATGGCACACTTGATGCCGAATTCACAGCCAGATCACCAAAGGCCAATTCTGTATGTGGACGACTCCCATATTTCGTATCTTCAAACGGCACACTTGATGCCGGATTCACAGCCAGATCACCAAAGGCCAACTCTGTATTTGGACGACTTCTCATATTTCGTATCTTCAAATGGCACACTTGATGCCGAATTCACAGCCAGATCACCAAAGGCCAACTCTGTATTTGGACGACTCCTGCGAACAGTCTCTTTCACACCTTATATTAGTTGTCACCCCAGAGCTCGAATTTACAACGCCATAGCCACAAACAATATTTTGTAGGACACGTGGCCGATAACTAAGAATGGTTAACGCCGTTCATACTAAACACTTTTGTCGAATTAAATGCTTCAAATGGTATGATAAGATCCTCAACACTGAGATCCTGATGTCATTTAAGCTGGTGAATCTCCCTACTCAAGTAGAAGCCTGTTTTTTAAGATGGTTGAACCAAAAAATCCTCCAAGTGTCCCCACAAGAAATATCATAAATTCCAATCCCCCGGAAAATGAATGGCAATATCCTGGAGGGAACCCAAGCAACAGAGGATCTGGGCTAGGACCAGTGCCTCCTCAGCCAAAATGGGCACTAGCACTTGACAGGGCAACTTGGGCCACTTGGGGGTTTCAACTAGCTTTATATACGCTGATAACCCTTTTGATAAAGAGTCTTAAATCAAGTCAAACTCAAGGGGAGCCAAATATCACAATGAGGAGCCAAATATCTGCCTTCTTTTAAACTCAAGGGGAACCAAATGTCACAAAAGGGAGCTAAATATCTGCCTTTTTTAAACTCAATGGGAGCCGAATGTCATAAAGGGGAGCCAAATATCTACTTTTTTTAAAACTCAATGGGAGCCAAATTTCACAAAGGGGAGCTACCTTCTTTTAAACTCAAGGGAGCAAAATGTCACAAAGGGTAGCCAAATATCTACCTTTTTTATCCACTGTTGCATTTACCTGCTGGTGCTATATCAAATTTGGATGCAGTAAAAAGTGGACAAAACCTGATTGGTTCTTTTTTAATGACGTTTAAAGGAAGTAAAAAGATCCAACACTTTCAAAGTAGTAAAGAAAAGTGCAAGTGAATTCTGTTTTTCTGTGACGAAAGTGGATTTGCATTAATTTACGAAATAACATACTCTGTGAAATTTGAGTGGCAGAATCCGTTGACAGTGTGATGTGGTAATTGGAAGTGGAAAAATTTGAGTGGCAAGTGGCTATATTCTAGGAGTTGCACTTGCATCTAACAAAAGAGCTGAATATTCCCACTTTGTTTACCCGTTGTTGCTATGTCATGCTGTGTTATTGCTATGTCAAATTAAATTGTATATTATATATTTAATAAAGTAAAATACTTTATTAAATAATCTTTTATTTGAAGCAAATTTTTTTTCAGACACAGAGCAATACTGTCCTCAGAGGAAATGAAGAAATATGTGTGATACCTTCTGAGTATGAACGAACTCATCTTACTGAGTTTTTACGTCTGCGTTCAAGCTCAAGTATTTCCTCTGTCGTTTCAGACACAATAATGGAAGACGAACCAGAAGAGGTAAGAAGCTGTGTTTCATTCCTGTAAAAACCAAATCAATTTAGAAATATTTCAGTAGTAGAGGATGATCCAGTTACTAAATGCTAAATGATGATAATGAAATTTTAAACTCTTTTAACTTTCGCTAGAATTTTATGGTCTAACAGATTAAATCCTCCTTTTTTGCTAGAAGTTTTTCTTTGCTTTTTTTGCTAGAATCCTACTTTTTTTAAGGCATATTTTCCTAGATCTGTTTTCTTTTGTCAAGTTAGAAGTATTTCAGCAGTACAGGATGACCCAGTTGTAAAATGCTAAGTGTTGATAATAAAATTTTAAACCCTTATATATTTTGTTAGAATTTTATAGGCTAACAGCTTAAATATTATTATTTGCTAGAATATTTCGTTTGTTTTTATGGCACTTGATATTAACCAAGTGACATAGCGATCGCAAATTCTGTCGGTCTGTCGGTCCCGGTTTTGCTACTTTAGGCCCTTCCAGGTAAGCTAGGACGATGAAATTTGGCAGGCGGATCAGGGACTGGACCAGATTAAATTAGGAATAGACGTTTTCCCGATTTGACCGTCTGGGGGGGGGAGTGGGGGCCGGTTAATTCGGAAAAAATAGAAAAAATGAAGTATTTTTAACTTACGAACGGGTGATGGGATCTTAATGAAATTTGATGTTTGGAAAGATAGCGTGTCTCAGAGCTCTTAGTTTAAATCAGACCAGATCCGGTGACATTGGGGGAAACCTAGAATCTTGGAAAACGCTTAGAGTGGAGGGATTGGGATGAAACTTGGTGGGAAAAATAAGCAGAACTCCTAGATATGAAATTGACATAACTGGGATTAGCTCTGTTTGGGGGAGTTGGGGGGTAGGGTTAATTCTGAAAAATTAGAAAAAATGAGGTATTTGTAACTTACGAAGAAGGGATCGGATCTTAATGAAATTTCATATTTAGAAAGACCTCGTAAATCAGATCTCTTACTTTAAATTCTGACCGGATCCAGAGTCATTAAGGGGGGGGGGGTTGCGGGGGGACTGGAAATCTTGTAAAACACTTAAAGCGGAGAGATCAGGATGAAACTTGGTATGAAAAATAAAAACAAGTCCAAAATACGTGACTAACATAACCAGAATGGATCCACTCTGGATCTGGTGATGTATGGGGGATTTGAGTGGGGGAACCTAAAATTTTGGAAAACGCTTAGAGTGGAGGGATTGGGATGAAACTTGGCGGGAAAAATAAGCAGAAGTCCTATATACGTGATTGACATAACCGGAACGGATCCGCTCTATTGGGGACAGTTGGGGGAGGGGGAGGGTTAATTCTTGAAAATTAGAAAAAATGAGGTAATTTTAACTTACGAAGGAGTGATCGTATCTTAATGAAATATCATATTTAGAAGGACCTCGTAACTTAGATCTCTCATTTTAAATCCCTACCGGATCGAGCGTCATGGGGGAGGGGCTCCTGGAAATCCTAGAAACACTTAAAGCGGAGAGATTAGGAAGAAACTTGGTGGGAGGAATAAAAACATGTCCAAGATACGTGACTGACATAACCGGACTCTATTAACCCTCTTTGGTGGAGTTGGGGGGGGGGGGTGAGGGAGTAATTCGGTAAAATTAGAAAAAATAGTTAACGAACGGGTGATCAGATCTTAATGAAATTTGATATTTAGAAAGATCTTGTGCTTTAAAGCTCTTATTTTAAATCCCGATCAGATCTGGTTATATTGGGGGGAGTTGGAGGGGGAAACCGGAATTCTTGGAAAACGTGAAAATTGAGGTATCTTTATCTTACGAATGGGTGATTGAATCTTAATGAAACTTGGTATATAGAAGAATCTCATGTCTCAGATGCTCCATTTTCAATTAAACTCGGATCCGGGGACATAGGGGGATGGAATGGGGGAAACTGAAATCTTGGACAACGCTTAGAGTAGAGAGATCGGGATGAAACTTGATGGGAAGAATAAGCACAAGTTCTAGATACGTGATTGACATAATTGGAACGGATGTGTACACTTTGGAGGAACCGGGGGGTGTTGGTTTGAAAAAAAAATTGAGAAGTTTTTAACTTAAAAACGGATGACCGGATCTTAATAAAATTTGATATTTAGAAGGAACCCATGTCTCAGAGCTCTTTTTCAAATCCCGACCAGATCTGTATACATTGTGGGGACTTGGAGGGGGAAACTGGAAATTTTGGAAAACGCTTAGAGTAGAGAAATCGGGATTAAACTTGGTGGGTAGAATAAGCAAATTTCGTAGATACGTGATTGACGTAACATTGATGGATTCAATCTCCTTGGGGGAGTTAGGGGGTGGGGCTCAGTGCTTTGGCAAGTTTGGTGCTTCTGGACGTGCTAGGACCATGGAAATTGGTAGGCGTGTCCGGGAGCTGCACAAATTGACTTGATAAAGTCGTTTTTCCCGATTAGACCTTCTGGGGGGGGGGCTGAAGGGAGAGGAAAAAGTAGAAAAAATGAGGTATTTATAACTTACGAGTGGGTGATCGGATCTTAATGAATTTTGATATTTAGAAGAACCTCGTGACTCAAAGCTCTTATTTTAAATCCCAACCGGCATTAAGCCTCTGATTTTCCTTTTAAATCAATCTATTGATTCTTAGAATTTTGCTAGAGCTCATACCATATGAGCTCTTGGCTCGTCCGGCCTCGTCACAAGTGCCATATGAGCTCTTATCTCTTGTTTTTTCTAGAATCCTACTTTTTCTTCGCCATACTTTGCTAGAATTGCTTCTTTTATCGATCTAGAAATATTTCAGTAGTACAGGATGATCCAAATATAAAATGCTAAGTTTTGATAATAAAATTTAAAACCGTTGTATATTTTGCTAGAATTTTTCTTTTCTTTTTTTGTTAGAATCCTACTTTTCTTAGCCATATTTTGCTAGAATTGCTTCTTTTATCAAGTTAGAAATATTTCAGCGGTACAGTATGATCCAATTTGAAAATGCTTAATTCTAATAATGAAATTTATAACCCTTTTATATTTTGCTAGAATTCTATACGCAGCTTAAATCCTACTTTTTTTTGCTAGAATCCTACTTTTTAAGACATATTTTGCTAGATTTTTTTTCTTTTATCAAGTTAGAAGTATTTTAGCAGGACAGGATGATGCAATTACAAAATGCTAAATGTTGGTAATGAAATTTATAACACTTCTATATTTTGCTTGAATTTTATAGGCTAACAGTTAAATACTACTTTTTTTACTACAAATTTTCGATGCTTTTTTTGCCAGAATTCTACTTTTTTAGCCATATTTTGCTAGATTTTTTTCTTTTATCAAGTTATAGTATTCTTGAAGTACAGAATGATCAATTACAAAGTATTAAGTGATGATACTGAAATTTAAAACACCTCTATATTCTGTTAAAATCTTATAGGCAAACAGCTTAAATCGTATTTTATTGCTAGAATTGTTTCTTGGATTTTTTTAGCCATATTTTGCTAGAATTTTATAGGCTAACAGCTTAAGTTCTACTTTTTTTGCTAGATTATTTTATTTTTTTTGCTAGATTCCTACTTTTTACCAATATTTTGCTAGATTTTTTTCTTTTATCAATTTATAATATTCTTGAAGTACAGAATGATCCAATTACAAAATATTAAGTGATGATACTGAAATTTAAAACACTTCTATATTCTGTTAAAATTTTCTAGGCAAACAGCTTAAATCCTATTTTATTGCTAGAATTGTTTCTTTGATTTTTTTAGCCATATTTTGCTAGAATTTTATAGGCTAACAGCTTAAGTCCTACTTTTTTTTTCTAGATTCCTACTTTTTACC
Source organism: Artemia franciscana (assembly GCF_032884065.1). Taxonomy (NCBI): domain Eukaryota; kingdom Metazoa; phylum Arthropoda; class Branchiopoda; order Anostraca; family Artemiidae; genus Artemia; species Artemia franciscana. Next base: position 3,963,833 of record NC_088882.1, read on the forward strand.
AATATTTTGATAGATTTTTTTTTTATCAAGTTAGAAATATTTCATCTCTACAGAATGATCCAATTACAAACTACTAAATTTTGATAAAGAAATTTATAACACTTCTATACTTTGCTAGAATTTATAGGCTAACTGCTTAAATCCTACTTTTTTTTTCGCTAGAGTTTTTTCTTTGCTTTTTTTTCTAGAATCATACTTTTTTATCCATTTTTTTCTTTTTTTCTTTTTTTAAGTTAGAATATTTCAACAGTACAGGATGATCCAATTACAAATTACTAAGTGTTGGTAATGAAATTTAAACGCTTATGTATTTTGCTAGAATTTTATAGGCAAACAGCTTAAATCCTAATTTTATTTTGCTAGAATTTTTCTTTGCATCTTTTTTTTGTTAGAATCCTACTTTTTTAGCCATATTTTGCAAGATGTTAGTCTTTTATCAAGTTAGAAATATGTCAGCTGTACAGTATGATCCAATTACAAAATGCTAAGTGTTGATAGTGAAATTTATAACCCTTCTATATTTTGCTTGAATTTTATAGACTAACAGCTTAAATTCTACTTTTTTTGCTAGAATTTTTTCTTTCCTTTTTCTGCTAGATTACTACTTTTGCCATGATTTGCTAGAACTGCTTTTTTTATCGAGTTAGAAATATTTCAGCAGTACAGGATGATCTAATTGTAAAATGCTAAGTGTTGATAATACAATTTAAAACCCTTATAAATTTAGTTAGAATTTTATAGGCTAACAGCTTAAATTTTACTTTTTTTTTGCTAGAATTGTTTTTTCTTGAATCCTATTTGTTTAGCCATATTTTGCTAGAATTGCTTCTTTTATCGAGTTAGAAATATTTTAGTAGTACAGGATGATCCAAATATAAAATGCTAAGTTTTGATAATAAAAGTTAAATCTGTTATATATTTTGTTAGAATTTTTTCTTTCCTTTTTTCTGCTAGATTACTACTTTTTTAGCCATGATTTGCTAGAATTGCTTTTTTTATCGAGTTAGAAATATTTCAGCAGTACAGGATGATCTAATTGTAAAATGCTAAGTGTTGATAATACAATTTAAAACCCTTATAAATTTAGTTAGAATTTTATACGCTAACAGCTTAAATATTACTTTTTTTTGCTAGAATTGTTTTTTCTTGAATACTGCTTTTTTTTAGCTATATTTTTCTAGAATTGCTTCTTTTATCGAGTTAGAAATATTTTAGTAGTACAGGATGATCCAAATATAAAATTCTAAGTTTTAATAATAAAATTTAAATCCGTTATCTATTTTGTTAGAATTTTTTCTTTGCTTTTTTTGCTAGAATCCTACCTTTTTTAGCCATATTTTGCTAGATTGTTTCTTTTATCAAGTTAGAAATATTTCAGCAGTGCAGTGTGATCCAATTT